>NC_058133.1:235511866-235570193 GCF_016433145.1 Gracilinanus agilis
AGAAACAATCAACAATTTCATTGAAGAGAATGACAATGATGAGACATCCTTCCAAATTCTGTGGGATGCAGCCAAGGCAGTACTCAGGGGGAAGTTTATATCCTTGAGTGCATATATTAACAAATTAAGGAGGGCAGAGATTAATGAATTGGGCATGCAACTCAAAAAATTAGAAAGCAAGCAAATTAAAAATCCCCAGATGAAAACTAAATTAGAAATACTAAAAATCAAGGGAGAAATTAATAAAATCAAAAGTAAAAGAACTATTGAATTAATAAATAAGACTAGAAGCTGGTATTTTGAAAAAACAGATAAAATTGACAAAGTACTGGTCAACCTAATAAAAAAAGGAAAGAAGAAAACCAAATTGACAGTATCCAAGATGAAAAGGGAGACCTCACCTCTAATGAAGGGGAAATTAAGGCAATCATTAAAAACTATTTTGCCCAATTATATGGCAATAAATATAGCAATCTAGGAGATATGGATGAATATTTACAAAAATATAAATTGCCTAGATTAACAGCAGAAGAAATAAAATACCTAAATAATCCCATATCAGAAAAAGAAATTGAACAAGCCATCAAAGAACTCCTTAAGAAAAAATCACCAGGACCTGATGGATTCACAAGTGAATTATATCAGACATTCAAAGAACAACTAATCCCAATACATCTTTGAAACACATCCAAAGCAAAAATGTAACAACCCACAGATCTCCTAAAACTTGCTCCTAACTCATAACAAAAGAAATATGGTAAAACTCTATATGCAAAATGTCATAAAACTAAGTTTCCATGTTAGTACCTTACTTAAGCTAAATTAGTGGTATTAATAATCCTAAGTTCTAAATTGTTAGTATATTAATTTCATTTTGTTATTCATTAATATATGTACACTATACATATTCTTATAGACTATAGTGACTTTCCCTGACTAACTCTGTATTTCAAAGATCCCTAAAGCTATCTTTTCCTAAGATGTTAGTAATTCTATTCTATGGGTTAGTAATTATAATTTAGGCTATCCACAATGCCTATTTACAGATGGAAGTTCCCTTGATGTCTACCAAATCAAAAAACAAATAATGGATCTTTTGATATGTTAGAGATCCTAGGATACCCTTCCCTTATATATAATACATATATACATATAATACATATATACAGAAGAGTCTCTCATTTATCTACATGAGGTCTATATCAAAAGGTGAACAATCAGTTTGTGTTGTGTCCAATGAACTAAAGTGTGCTGATGTATGCACATACTTACCCTTACTGCAAGGAGCTTCTGGCCCACTGGAGAATCATAATCCTCCTTGTGTAGCCATATGTAGTGTGGCATGCAACTACCGTGTGATGTCTCATATGTACCATGTGTGTTTATAACATGATAGCTGCTCCACGGATTTCTTCCTTCCAGTCCTCTTCCTGCACAGTACTTAATAAAGATTACAACACTCTTGTGATTGTCCATTCCTTGGTACTGCCTCTGCTGTAAATTTCTACAGCTTCCAGCTTCTGTGTTCTTCGTTTCTTCCTCTGTACTGCACGCATACTTGTCTGCCGTCTATCATCTTGTCTGATGGTTGACTTGTCACCTTCTTAATCAGGAACATTAGTTGTTGTGATGTAATTGTATAAACTTTGTGTTGTTTTGTGTTGCCAAAATTTTTTTTTCTTGTTTTTTTTCCTTTTCAGAATTTCAAGCAGTTCATTCATTCTCATCATAACCGTCTGTTTGCTGTGGATCTGGCAGGGCATTCATTTCATTTTGCTCTATGTCAGGAGGTTTTTCATGATGTTTTTTAACAGGCTTTACATGCGTGATGTGGAACCACGGGTCTCTATTCTCAACTTTCACACAAGTTGGGCTAGTTAATAGCACCTGGTAAGGCCCGACCCATTTAGGGTCTAGAACAGATTTTCTTGTAAAGTTCCTTATATAGACCATGTCTCCCGGTTTAAGCTGATGTAAGCTAAAGTCTAAAGGAACTCTCTGGGTTAACAATCCCAGTTTGTGCAATTCATCCAGTCTCTTCTTCAAAACTTTTATGTATCTGTACAGCTGACACTCAGCTCCAATGTGTGATAAGAGAGCTGACTTCTGGGATGAACTATGCCATGGAGCGTGCCCATACAGGAGTTCATATGGTGACAATCGTGTGTCACTACAGGGTTGACTTCTTAAATAAAAAAGAACAATGGAGAGTGCTTGTACCCATTTCAGATGGCTTTCAAACTAGATGTTCAGACTGAGTTGTATCTTTCCCAAATAATTATCAGGCACAGATTTGAAGATAAAGGTTATATTAAGTAATAACAAGGAAAACTAAAAAGGGTAAATGAGGGATTTAGGATAATGAGAGGAAACCCTGAACTGCTAAGTAGATGCTGCCCTTCCCCCTCTTCTCAAGAGGGGATGAAGCACTTAACTGAAACTGGCTCTCTTGCTATTGATAAAAATCTTACTCTCTAATCACTAAGTAATTATATAATTATATTAATGAAGAATATTAATAACAAACAGGCTAACCCTATGAGTAGAAATCACTAGCTTATGCTACAATGGCCACCTCAGGAGAAACCCCAAGTCAGGAGAAGCAAGCAGAGTGTCTGCTCACATCCACTCCCACCAAATAACTGTCTCCAACCCTTCTCAACTGCCCCTCACCCAAAGTTCTCCAGGGGGGTCCCCTGGAATTCTGGGTGAGGCTATCCCTGTACCTTTGCAGGGATTCCATGTTTTGCATCTCCACACAACAAAATACACAAGAAATTATCTCACCACATGGGCTAAAACAGGGTTAGGAAGATGTTTGCCCTAAGCACATGAAGACTTCCCCCAGCAGAATGAGGAGACGAGAACATTTTGTTCCAACGGCCATAAAGTTGGCTGAAGCAGGTGCTGTGCAATGCTTAAATCTTGGTCAGACATCAAAGATGTAAAGGTCATTCACTGCATCCTGGGTCACTACTAGACTTTGATAACTATGGAAGAGAATGAGGCTGATGGCTTTGTGCAAAGTTGAAGTAAGACACAAGTCAAGACATCACTCTGTGATGTCATTGTTGCTCTTCAAAAATCAGAAAACCCAACAAACTTCTTAAGAAGAAAGATCAAATTTTCATCTTCATACTTCTAGAGCCTGGACTTTCCTTTGCTAATATTTGATGCTCTGCAAATGTTTTGCTGTTGAGAGAGCAACTTCAGGGTTCTGCCTCACTGTTTTGGCCTCCTAGGCCTGCTTAAATATTTCAAAATCCTATCTTATTTGTTTAATATAATTTTATTAAATTTAAACAATCACAGAATCCTTGAGGTGGGAGGGAACTCAAAATATCCACTATAAAATTTTTGTATAGAATCTGAATAGCTGAAAAATAATCCTTTTATTCTTTCCTGACTAATTCTCTATCACATACTTCAGAGTGGATATTCAAACTCTTTTTCCTTTTGCCTCCTTTCAGTAGGAACCTTGCCTTCTGCTTTTTTTGACATGCTTCCTCATCCTCCTCCTTTGCCAAGGCACAGAAGTATAGAGGTGTTCCTTCTTTCCAAAATGACCCTCCTTTACTACATTCTGTGTGTATGTGTGTATGTGTGTCTGTCTGTCTGTCTCCTCTCTCTCCTTATTGATCTCCCTTTCTCTCTTCTTCCCTTAACCCTATTTGGGGTGTCATTATTTACAAAGTCCTTGTTTGGTGACTGAAATATCAACATAGGTTTCCCCATTCTTCAAAACAAAACAATAATAATAACAATGAAAATAAAAACCATTCAATCTTGCCTTTCTATCTTAATCTTCCCTCTCATAGACAAATTCTTAGAAAAAGTTGTTTGTAATTATTGCTTCCATTTTCCTCACTTGCACTCACATTACCACCCAGCAACTGAGCCTACAAAATTTACTATTGATTTTTTTTAAGTATTGGTTCCAAGTTAGAAGAGTGGTAAGGGTTAGGCAATTGGGGTTAAGTGATTTCCCAAGCAAGGGTCATACAGCTAGGAAGTTTCTGAGGTCAGATGTGAACCTCAATCTACTGAGCTATCTCACCTTCCTAATGATTTCTTCATTGCTAAAATTGATGGCTTTTCCTGTTTTTCATTTTATTTGAACACTGGAGCTTCTGGCACTGTTGTCTACTCCCTGACTCTTTGATATTCCCTCCTCCTCTAGTTTCTGTTACTCTGTTCTTTATGACTCTCCCTCTACCTGTCTGACTGCTCTTTCTCAGTTTTCTTTGCTAGATTATTATCCATCTTCCTTTCCCAAATTATAGGTGTCTTTGTCTTGAGAAATGTTCTCTTATCTCTACAAAGTTTCTTGGTAATGTGTAAATGGAATTAGCTCTAGCCATTCATAGCTAAACTCTTACTTAACCTAGGCATAGAAATGATGTCACCCTCAACCTTCCTTAGTGGGGAGGGGGATGAGTTACCCGCACGTGACAACAAGCAACAAATCAAGAACAAGGGACTGCCCAAAGGGCAGTCCAAATCAGTGTAGAGACTGCCATTTGTCCACTTGAATTAGAGGTGGACCCACGGGATGTGACGAAAGACACTTCCTCTTTAAGTTAGTTAGTTACTTCCTGTTGGGGCAGTTCCCGCTCTGAACATGGTGCTGACAAATCTCGGAGGAGACCTCAGGCAGCTTCTACTCTGAATGGTCATGTGGGTAAGTTAGGCTGACTTCCTTGGCCTACCTAAGCCGCTTCCAAACTCTGCCTTAAGCAGGCACTAGCCTATCTGGTTGCTAGGCCTTGAGGCTTGCAGCTTCATTTATTTAGCCTTTTAACCTTCTCTCTAGTCCAGGCCTCTGTAGACCTGGACTAGCCTCTCCCTTTCTCTTTATTCCTATGCCTTTACCTTCCTGATTGTAAATAAAGTGCCTTAACCAGATGCTGACTTAGGTCTGATTTAATTGCAGAATCAACCTGAATTGTTGATTCCTGGAGGCCACACTTTAAATACATATCTATAAAATACCTAAATTTCCCTCTTACAGTAAACTCACTTGGCTTCTAAGAATTCAATTATTGCATCTATGTAGATGATTCCTAAATCTATTTACAATATTCAACTTTAATCTCTCTTCAGAAGTAGAGTTCTTCCTTACCAGCTGCCTTCTAGCTATCTCTACTTGAATGTCCTTGAAGGCATTTGAGACTCATCATTTCCAAAACAAAATTTGTCATTTCCTTCCAATTTTAACCTTTCCAGACATTTTGTTTCATCCCCTTTCACATTCTCATCAAAGCCAAACTAATGTAAGTTGTTCCCTAATAATGGAATTCTACATTTTATCTTCTTGTCTCCATGCCTTTGAAAAAGTTATCTGCATGCATCATCTAAAGTAATAAAAAGCAGGAGTAGCATCATGATACCAGACAAGCCAAAGAAGAAACTGATCTGATTAGAAGAGATAAGGAAGGAAATTGCATTTTGATAAAAGATACTGTAAACAAAGAAGTAATATCAATACTAAACATTTATGTACCAAATGATATGGCATCTAGATTTCTAAAGGAAAAATTGAAGGAACTCAAGGAGGAAATAGAAAGTAAGACCATACTAGTGAGGAATCTCAACCTTCCCCTTTCAGAACTAGATAAATTGAACCAAAAAATAAATAAGAAAGATGTAAGGGATGTGAATGAAATGCTAGAAAAATTAGAGTTAATAGACATCTGGAGAAAACTGAACAGGGATGAAAAGGAATATACCTTCTTCTTGGCAGTACATGGTACATATACAAAGTTCCACCATGTACAAGGGCATAGAAATATTGCAAACAAATGCAGAAAAGCAGAAATAATAAATGCCAGTTTTTCAGATCAGAATGCTGTAAAAATTATAATCAACAAGGGTCCATGGAAAATGTTGTAGAGAAATATAGGTTTGAGTTAGCAGAGTAGACTTGATGACAAGGAAATTTAGAACCTTGGGAGTGGACTCACAGGTACACTGACAGTTTTGAAGCTGGCTGTTTTGCACCTGGTCTAATGGTGGTTTTGGTAACATACCATCTCAGGCTGTTTCCCTGGATCTTGGACTGTGTAATATCTCCTAACAAGCTTCTTAATGAAGTAGTAAGGTTGAGAAGTGGATTTGTTTTTGTGGTGGACACAAAGACCATCCCATCTCCCTCTCTTCACAAATTGGATTATCTGGCTGTGGTTCTTGTCTCCTGTACCAGCTTCTGAAGACATCACCCTGGACACTTTTGTGAGATCCCCTGTTTTCCAACAAGACCTTGTCCTTAGCAGTCTGCAGATAGATTATAGCCTATAAAGTAGTTTGATCCATCCCTTAGTGGCATTTTTGGCTAATCCCCTCTATTCCCCATCCCATTTATTCATTAAATAGTTTCGTTTTCACAATCCTGCCTGTGTATGTCCTTTCCCAGATGCTAGGTTGACACATTGAACCCACTATGTATTGAAGTTAATTTCACTGGTTATTATTCTGTTATATGTTATCACCAGCTAAGTGTTATTATCTGTGGTTATTCCATTACCTTTTCCAGTTCCCTTTACTCAGTTTATTCACCTAACTGACAATCCAATGCCATTTTACCAATAACTGTTGTGGCACCCTCTTTCCCCACTTTCCCCCCCCCACTTTAGTAGTGACTTATTCAGTCACTCACTACAAAAGGCAAATTTAAAGTTATTTGGAAACTAAATAACCTAATTCTTCAAAACTGGTAAGTCAAAGAAGAAATCATAGAAACAATTACAGACTTCATTAAAGAGAATGAAAATGAGGAGACATAATATCAAAATCTATGGGATACAGCCATAGCAGTACCAACAAAATGGAGAGGGAGGAGATCAATGAATTGGGCTTGCCAGTTAAAAAATTAGAAAAACCAAAAATTAAAAATCCCCAGATAAAAACTAAATTGGAAATCCTAAAAATTAAAGGAGAAAATAATAACATTGAAAGCAAAAGAGCTATTGAATTAATAAATAAGAATAGGAACTGGTGCTTTGAAAAACAAATAAAATAGATAAAGCACTAGTTAATTGAATAAAAGAAAGAAAGAAGATAGTCAAATTAATAGTATCAAAGATGAAAAGGGTGATCTCACCTCTAATGAAGAGGAAATTAAGGTAATTATTAAGAACTACTTCACTCAATTATATGACAATAAATATGACAATCTAGGTGAAATGAGTGAATATTTATAAAAATATTAATTGGCTAGATTAACAAAAGAGGAAATAGAATACTTAAATAATCCCATCTTGGAAAAAAGAAATTGAACAAGCCATCAAGAAAAAGAAACTCCATTTAAAATTTCTCTAGACAATATAAAATATTTAAGAATCTATCTGCCAAGACAAACACAGAAATTATATGAACACAACTAAAAACACTTTTCAAACAAATAAAATTAGATCTAAACAATTGAAAAAATATTAATTGCTCCTAGGTAGGATGAGCTAATATAATAAAAAAATGACAATCCCACCCAAATTAGTCTATATATTCAGTGCCCTACCTATCAAACTACCAAAAATTTTTTAGAGAATTAGAAAATATAATAACAAATTTCATCTGAAAGAACAAGAGATCAAGAAAGTCAAGGGAAATAATGAAAAAAAATGTGAAGAATGGGAGCCTAGAAATACCGGATCTATATATCAATCAAAACAATAAGAGGCAATATGAAACTGGCTAAGAGAGTTCCGGGTTAAGATGGTGGCAGAGTAGAAGCAGCATGTTTAACCTCTCCTAACCCACACAGATAGGACTCCTCAAGAGGACATAAAAAACAAATCCAGACAAATGAAGGGACCCCACAACAGGGCACAGCATTGAAGGGAATGAGGTATTTCCAATCTGAGATCATGAGAATGATGGAAGAAATCTGGCCAGAAAAGTGCTAAATAGCTCAAAAGGAAAATAACGGGTTAAAAGAAAGAAACTCCCAATTGGAGAAAGATGTCCAAAAATCAAATGAAATGAAAAGCGAATTGGAGGAAACCATGAAAAACAGAATAGACCAAAATGAAAAGGAAAATCAAAAGATTATAGTGGAAAACCAGTCTCTAAAGACCAGAATTGGGCAAGTAGAAGCCAATGATCTCTCAAGGCAGCAAGAACAAATAAAGCAAAGTCAAAAGACTGATAAAATAGAAGGAAACATGAAATATCTCCCTGAGAAATTGACAGATCAAGAAAGCAGGTCTAGAAGAGACAATTTGAGAATCATTGGTCTTCCTGAAAAAGCAGAAATTAATAGAAATTTGGACTCCATATTAAAAGAAATTATCCAACAAAACTGCCCTGAAGTTCTTCAATGAGAGGACAATATAGACATTGAAAGGATCCATAGATCACTAAACCCTCAAAAGACAACCCCCAGGAACATAATAGTCAAATTCAAGAGCTTCCAAGTAAAAGAAAAAATTTTACAAGAAACAAGAAAGAGACAATTCAGTTATCAAGGAGCACCAATCAGGATCACACAGGATCTGGTAACCTCCACACTAAAAGACTGAAAGGCCTGGAATATGATATTCAGAAAGGCAAGAGAATTGGGTCTATAACCAAGCATCACCTACCCATCAAAACTGACTATATACTTCCAGGGGAAAGTATGGGCATTCAACAAGATAAAAGATTTCCAAGTATTTGCACAGAAAAGACCAGGACTAAATGGAAAGTTTGATATCCAACTGCAAAAAAACAAGAGAAACATGAAAAGTTAAATAAAAAACAGAGGGGAAAGAAAGAAAAATCACATTTTTAAATTTGCCTCTTTAAGGGCTTCAATAAGATCAAATTATTTGTATTCCTACATGGGGAAATATTATGTGTAATTCTCTGTAGTGAACTGTATTCACTATTATAGTAATTAGAAGAATTATGCATAGGGAGAGTTTGGAGTACTAAATGGTCTAAGATGATATGGGGTGGGTAGGGCACAAGGGAGGTGAATAGTAGATGGCACCAAGAGAAACATGAATGAATAAGAAAAATAGGATATTCTATTACACACAAAGAGGGCATGGGAAGGGGAAGGGATGAATACTATTATAAGGAAAGGAAGAGAACATTAATAGGTAATATTTAAACTTTACTCTCAGTGGAATTAACCCTGAGAGGGAAGAGTAGCTATATCCATTGAGATATAGAATTCTATCTAACCATACTGAGAAAGTCAGAAATGATAAACCAAGTGGAGCAGGGGAGTGGGGAGGTCAAAAAAGGGAGGGGAGGAGAGGGAGGAAGGAATTCATTAGGCCTTAAAAAATAAAAAGAGGGGAACAATAAAAGAAGGGATGGAAAGGGAATTAAATCAAGGGAGGGGACAAAGGGGACTGGTCTAAAACAAACCACTGGTTTAAAATGAAATAGTGTAAGAAGGGGTAGAACTTAGAAGAGGATACCAAAATGCTGGGGAATACACAACTGTTAATTATAACTCTGAATGTGAATGGGATGAACTCGCCCACAAAAAGGAAACAAATAGCAGAGTGCATTAGAAACCAAAATCCTACCATATGTTGTCTACAAGAAACACATATGCAGGAGGTGGAAGTACACAGGTTTAAGGTCAAGGGCTAGAGCAAAATCTTTTGGACTTCAACTCAGAAAAAGAAGGCAGGAGTGGAGATCATGATTTCTGACCAAGCCAAAGTAAAAATAGATATGATTAAAAAAGACAGGGAAGGTCTGATAGAAGGCAGTATAGACAATGAGGAAATAACAGTACTCAACATGTATGTAACAAATGGTATAGCATCCAAATTCCTAAAGGAGAAACTGGCAGAGCTCAAGAAGGAAATAGATAGTAAAACTATACTAGTGGGAGATCTTAATATTCCTCTTTCAGATCTAGGTAAATCAAATGAAAAAATAAATAAGAAAGAGATAAGAGAGGTGAATGAAATCCTAGAAAAACTAGTTTTAATAGATATGTGGAGAAAAATAAATAGGGACAAAAAGGATTAAGCCTTCTTTTCAGCCACATATGGTACATTCACAAAGATTGACCATGTAATAGGGCATAGAAACATTACAAACAAATGCAAAAGAGCAGAAATAATAAACGTAACCTTCTCAGATCATAATGCAATAAAAATAATAATTAGTAAGGGCATATGGACAGACAAATAAAAAATTAATTGGAAATTAAATAATATCATTCTCCAAAACCAGTTAATTAAAGAACAAATCATAGAAACAATCAACAATTTCATTGAAGAGAATGACAATGATGAGACATCCAACAAACTCTGTGGGATGCAGCTAAGGCAGTACTCAAGGGGGAAATTTATATCCTTGAGTGCATGTATTAACAAATTAGAAAGGGCAAAGATCAATGAACCGGGCATGCAAATAAAAAAAGCTACAAAGGGAGCAAATTAAAAATCCCCAGTCAAAGACCAAATTAGAGATTATAAAAATTAAATGAGAAATCAATAAAATTATAAGTAAAAGAACAATTGAATTAATAAATAAGACTAGAAGCTGGTACTTTGAAAAAACAAACACAATTGACAAAGTACTGGTCAATCTAATTTAAAAAAGGAAAGAAGAAAACCAAATCATCAGTATCAAAGATGAAAAGGGAGACTTCACCTGTAATGAAGAGGAAATCAAGGCAATCATTAAAAACTATTTTGCCCAATTATATGGCAATAAATATAGCAACCTGGGGAGGTGGATGAATATTTACAAAAATATAAATTGCCTAGATTAACAGTAGAAGAAATAGAATACTTAAATAATCCCATATCAGAAAAGGAAATTGAACAAGCCATCAAAGAACTCACTAAGAAAAAATCCCCAGGCCCAGATGGATTCACAAGTGAATTCTATCAAACCTTCAAAGAACAACTAATTCCAATACTATACAAACTATTTGACATAATAAGCGAAGTAGGAGTTCTACCAAACTCCTTTTATGATAGAAATATGGTACTGATCCCAAAGCCAGGTAGATCAAAAGAAGAGAAAGAAAACTACAGGCCAATCTCCTTAATGAACATAGATCCAAAAATCTTAAACAGAATACTAGCAAAAAGATTCCAGCAAGTGATCTTAAGGGTTATTCATTATGATCAGGTAAGATTTATACTAGGAATGTAAGGATGGTTCAATATAAGGAAAACATCCACATAATTGACCATATCAATAAGCAAACCATCAAAAACCACATGATTATCTCAAAAGATGCTGAAAATACCTTTGACAAAATACAACATCCATTCTATATAAGTGCTAGCTACCATTTTTTCTTACTCAAAAACCATTTGTGATTTTTGTTTTTATCTTTTTACCTTTCAACATAATTTTAGTCTTTTTCTGGAAAAGAAAACAAAAAGCTATCTGTGGTGTCTAGAATCCACTCTCTTACCATTTCTGTCTTTTAGAATCCTTAGTTTCCTTCAAGGATTAGCTCAGGTGCCACATCTGATGAAAGGCCTCTCTTGCTCCTATTAGTTATTCATGTTCCCTTCATCCTCACATCTTGTTTTTACTTTTCTGTGTAAATTTTTCTCCTAATAGTATGCTGAAGAAACTAGAAATATTGAACTTGGAGAAGAGGAAATCCAAAGGTGATGATAGGATAGTTAGGTTCAAGAATTTGAAGGACTGTCACAAAGAGTTTAAACTTGTTCTATTTGGCTTCAGAGGGAAGTCAGAAGCAACATATGCCAGTAAAAACTTCCTAACAAAGGTAATAAAAAATGGTATGGGCCATTTCAAGGAGTGGTAGATTCTTCTAACTGGAGGTCATAGCAAGGGCAGCTAGATGGTAGTGGACAGGGTCTGGAGTTAGGAAATCCTGAGTCTTGGGTTCATATTTGACCTCGGACAATTACTACTTGTGTGTCTCTGGACAAATCACTTAACTTTTGTCTACCTCAGATTCCTCAACTGTACAATGTGGATAATTATATTATCTCCCTCCCAGGATTGTTGTGAGGATGAAATAACATGTTTAGAACAGACACTAGCACTAAAAAGGTATATAATAAATCTTCCCTTCCTCCCTCCTTTACTTCCTTCCTTCCTACTTTTCTTCCTTCCAGAGACTGGATGACCACTTGTCAAAAACTTTAGAGTTTGAATTCCTTTCATGTCAGAGTTGGACAATATAGCTTCTGAGGTTACTTCCAGCTCTCTAATTCTATTAATTCAAGATTTTCCTGAGAGGCTCCACATGTTAAAAAAACAAAAACAAAAACAAAAAACCTTACCTTCTGCCTTAGAATCAATACTAAGTATTGGTTCCAAGATAGAAGGGCTAGGTAATTGGAGTTAAGTTCCAAGATAGAAGGGCTAGGTAATTGGAGTTAAGTGACTCGCCCAGGGTTACTTGGCCAGGAATCATACATCTGAGGCCAAATTCAAACTAAGGACAGTCCTGCCTCTCTATCCACTGTAGTAGGTCAACTAGCTACTCCACATGTATAGTAAGATTCATCTTTAATCATGTCAGTTATTTTTTAATTTAATCTTTATTTTTTCAATTATCAAAAATCTATTGCCTCTTTCTTCCACTTCTTCCCCCAATTAAAAAAAAAGAAAAGAAAAGAAAAATGAACCCTTGTAACAAATATGCATAGTCAAGAAAAACAAATTCCTACATTGGCTATGTCCAAAAAAATATGCCTAATTTGGTATCTCCAGGCTATTACTTCTCTGCAATTACTGGTTTTTTTTTCAGTTCTTTGAGTTATAATAATGGTTTCTTTAAAATGATTGAAAAATAAAATTGTGACCCCTTACCTGGCAGCAAAAATTGTTGGCATCAGTGTTCCCTGTTTGTGAATAATAATGAGAAAGGAGAAATGGTGCCTTGTTGAAGGACTGATTTGAGGTTGCTAACATTTGAAATAACATTCAGAAAAGAAAATGGCAATGCCATTTAATTTTTGAAATTCCTGGAATGATGGCTTCGTTTTGAAAAGAGGAGATTGTTAATGTGCTGGGGGAGAAAATGTGTTCTTGTTTCATAGAGCTGACAAGCATGTGCCATGAGTCTCACCTATTGTTTTCTAGAACTGAGTGCATTCAAATAGCTAAGTGATTTGTGAAATGACTGATATTTGCTACAAGTAATTAGTTATCCAGGAACCAAATTTCTTAATATCTTGTATACAGAAAAGCTATTCTAAACAGTGTTAAGGATGACTTCAGTGTCACTTGTATAAAATAAAGTCTGATCTTTTTGGAATATATTATTTCTAAATATTTTGAAATTATCTCCCTAAGGTCAAGAATATCAAGGGAATCAACAAAAAAATTTGAAGGAAGGCATTCTTGCAGTACCAGATTTCAAATATATTACAAAGTGATAATCGTCAAAACAGTCTATTACTGGCTAGTAAATCGAGTGCCAAATCAGTGGAATGGATTAGATACACACTATGTATGATAAAAAATGGCCATAATAATCTAGTTTTGGGTAAGTCCAAAGATCCAAGCTTTGGGGGCAAGAATTCACTATTTAGCAAAAATTTTTGGGAAAACTGGAAAGCAGTTTTTGGTAGAAACTAAGAACAGACCAATCTCACATTCTGTATTTCCAAATAAGGTCAAAATGGGCATTTGATTTAGACATAAAAGGTGATATCAAACAAGAGATAAAGAGGGATAATGGGAGGCAAAGTGGATGATTTTGATTAAATTAAATTTAAAAGGTTTTTGCACATATAAAAATGCAGACAAAATTAGAAGGAAAGCAAGAAATGGGGGTGTTTGCAACAGTTTCTCTGATAAAGGCCCCATTTCTCAACTATATAGGAAACTGAGTCAAATTTATAAAAGAAAAGCCATTCCTCAATTGAATCCAAAGGATAAACAGGCAGTTTTCTGAAGAAAAATTAAAGCTATTAATAATCATATAAAAATGTTCTAAATCACTATTAAGTAGAGAAATGCAAAATTAAAATAACTTTGAGGTACTACTTCATACCTATCGGATTAGCTAACACACAGGAAAGGAAAATGGCAAATGCTGGAGGAGATGTAGAAAGATAGGTACACTAATATGCTATTGGTAGAGTTGTGAATTGGTCTAAAGGTTTCAGGGAACAATTTGGAACTATACCAAAAGGGCTATCAAACCTTGTATAGCCTTTGACCCAGCAATACCACTACTAGATCTGTATCCAAAAGAGATCAAATAAAATAAACATCAAAAAATGAAATGATAAAGGGAAAGGGAAAGTGGTCATTCTTATGCATCCCAGAAAGAGGACCAAATGGATTGGTCTATTGACAGATCTGAATCCAGGATCATCATCCACATTCACCAACCATTAAGAAGCAAAACCTCTAAAAAAAGTGAGAATGATATGTATCCCCATATATTTATATGACATTATTTTTACTTAATTTCTGTTACTGGAGCAGCTGCGTAGCTCAGTGGATTGAGAGTCAGGCCTAGAGATGGGAGGTCCTAGGTTCAAATTCGGCCTCAGACACTTTCCAGCTGTGTGAATAGTTAATTCATGCACAGTCAATTAGCATATATTATTGCTGTTACTATGTACAATTGAAGTTGTCACTTGACTCCCCATTGCCCACCCTTACCACTCACCTAGGAGCCAATACACAGAAGTTAAGGGTTTAAAAAAATTTTTTTTAAATTTCTGTTACTTATTTCAGCACAGACATTTTATCACATTCTTTTGTCTGTGTGCTATGTTTATATCATCCTCAGCACATCTTTCTTTTTCTTTTCTGCTGGACAATAGTAAGCATCCAAGATCAAACTTTTCTCTCATAGGAAAACTAGAATTTACTTAGCTTATTATAGGATAGTATCAGAGCATTCATCAAGCAGAAGGAAAATGTTTTATTTCAAACTGTGATCCAGACAGGGTTAAAAAGCAAATTAAAAGAACAGGAAATACATTACCTATCAGATTTATGGATAAGAGAAGAATTTATGAATAAACAAGAGATAGAAAACATAAAATATAAAATAGCTAGTTTTTAATACATTAAATTGAAAATATTTGTATAACTAAAACTAATAAAGCCAAGATTAGAAGGAAAGAAATAAATTGGGGAAAAGTTTTTATAGTTTCTTGGATAGAGATCTCATATCTAAAATATATAGAGAACCTTGCCAAATATATAAGAATATAAGTCATTTCCCAAGTGTTAAATGGTCAAAAGATATGAATAGCTTTGGATAAAGAAATCAAAGCTATATATAACAATATGAAAAAAGCTTTAAGTCATTATTGATCAGAGAACTGCAAATCTAAACAACAGATATTACATCATACCTATCAGAATGGCTAAAATGACAAAAGGGCAAAATGGCAAATGTTGGAGGGGATATGAAAAAACAGAGACACTAATACCATTACTGTTAGAACTGTAAAGTGATTCAACCATTATGGAGAACAATCTGGAATTACACTCAAAGAGTTATAAAACTGTGTATACCTTTTGACTCAGAAATATCAATAATAGGCTTATTTCCTAAGATGATCAAGAAAAAAGGAAAAGAAACAATATATTCTAAAATATTTAGAGCAACTCTTCTTGTGGTGACAAAGAACTGGAAACCGAAGGGATATCTATCAATTGGGGAATGGTTAAACAACTTGTAGTATATACTTGTAATGGAATAATATTGTGCCATAAGAAATGACAAACAAGATAATTGCAAGCCCCCCAAAAAGAAAAAACCAATCTGGAAATACATATGAAGAGATGCAAAGTAAAGTGAATAGAACCAGGAGATTATTTGAAGTGGAGCACTTCATGCAACAATGTCTAGACATCCAGAAGCTTGAATTAGCAGAAACTTTTTATTTATTTATTTGTTACTGGCTAAGGTGCCCTCCTAATGAGAGTCACCCTGAATAGAAATTTCTTGCAACTTTTATAGGAGTTTGCATAGGCAAGAAACAGGCAGACCCAAATACTTTCCTACATATATTTCCTTATTGGGTTTGTCAGAAGCAAGCAAGCCTTACTTGACAAAAGCAGATGTGCCATTAATGTTATTGCAAGATAGGGTACATTCCATCTTGGAGTCAACTTTTCACATACCATTTGCTATATTAAGCTCAAGCCTTTTAAGGCTTCCTGATTCCTTCTCCCTAGGACAGTGATGGGCAAAATTGACGTGTCAAAATTTGCCCAAAAAACGAGCATAACTCGGGTGGTGTGTCACTTCAAGAAAAAAAATATAATTTCACAATATTTATAGTTTAAATAACAAAATGTAAAATTGTAATATATAATTGTATTTAATAAACCAAAATAGGTAAATTAATATAGGTAGAATTGTCATTTATAGTGCACAGAATGTCTACACTACTCTACAATAAATGTTTCATCCTCAACATGTAGCAACATACTTCTCTGTAACTGGCCACACGAGGCTGTGTGTCATCGAAAAATGGCTATGTGTGTCAATGCTGACATGCGTGTCATAGGTTTACCATTGCTACCCTAGGAGAGAATGCAGACTGAAAAAAATTAGAAAACAAATATTAAAATTGTAACATAGTTAAAAAACAAAACAAAAAATAAATAATTGAATTTCCTCCATTCTTCTCATTCACTAGTTCTATATGTGGGTTCTATAGTAAAGATATATAACATAAAGAGGATAATTGGAGCAACAACAAAATTAATAACAATTTAACTTTAAGGTAAAATGTGTAAGTTTTTATTTTCTTACACCTTCCTTCTCTGACCTCTGCGCATCCATCCTTGGAATTGCTTCTCTTTTCCACCTGTTCTAATTTATAGCTTCTTGCTATATAAAAGTAAATCAGCCTAAATACTACCTCCTCTGAAAATCTTTCCTTTTGTTTTTAAGAATAATTTTATTGGTATCTTTTGTACCCTTCAAACAGAATCCCAGTCCACTATGGGCTTGAATTGACAAATATCAGATAACAGTCACTGATCTCCAATACCCTATAACATATTTAGATAGATAGAGCATTTAATACTTGCTTACTTTATGCCAGACACTGAGACTTCTGATCAAGATGATTGCCTTAGGAGAGGCAAGCTGCCCAATAACCCATACCTATATCAACAAAAACCTAAATTTCATATCAGACTAATGGTAGAAAAATCCAACATAGTGTTAGGGTCCATACAGGTGGCCACCAGAGGAACACACGAGACAATGCAATCAAAGCAGGAGAAAGCTTTATTGCCAGTGCACTGGGGGGAGTTCTGTAAGAGAATTCCCCAAGTGCTGCATCTCCAGAGGGGAATATATACGTTTCAAGGGCTGGGATATAGCTAGGGTCTGATAATAGTTAGACAGTGGGAGAACAGAGGTTTCCAGGTGCCATAGGATGTAATTCTTAATGTTCAAGGCTGCTTTGTCTAAGGAAGGAGTGGTGCCCTGTTCAAGGCTGCTCTGTCTAGGGAGGAGTGGTGTCCCCAGAACTATGAGTTCCAGATAACCGCCCTGCTGAGCAGAGCATGAGGCTATCAAAACCCTTCTGCTTAACAGGGTATGATGCTGTCAAGCTGTTAGTTATGAGTCTCTGCTTTTTGGTTACAACAATAGTAAGTGACTTTTTCCTTCTCAGAATTATACTAAAAGTCAAGGAGAAGTCTATGAGCTATAGAAAAGGGGCAACTAGCAAAGCCAGTTCTAGCAAGAAGTTGGTAGCCTTTTGCAGTGATCAGATAAAGGTTACATACATGCAGGGCTATCTCTTCAGAGGCAACAAGAGCAGGGAGAGGGGATCTCTCAGAAAGTCCTACAAGTCCCTGGAAAAAGCAAAATCTAAGTCCTTTAGAAGCAGCCAGGACCAATGCAGAAATAATAACAATAAGTGTGAACACAGCTCAGACCAAGACAACAACAAGGACCTGAGGTCATTAGCACCCTGTCCTGATATATCATAGACAGCCCTGAAGATCCAGTGTTCTGAATCCTACATATCCAAGAAGGTCTAAACCTAGAAGGAGGAGGTCAGTGCAGGAAACCAGGTGACCCAGAGAAATCCAAGCAGAGCTAATATTACCTAAAAGTAAAGAAGAGAGTAAAGCCTGGCCTTGGTATGAAATCTCAATCCAGGAACTAAAGTTAGAGAGGCAGATAAGCCAATATCTGCCTATATACTGACCAGTATAAAAAAATTATTGAAAGGAAGAAGTAAATCGTGTCAAATAGGTTTTCAGCAAGTTTCAAGTCTGCCCCTGCCCTTTGAGAACTCACTCCAAAGGAAGTGCCAGGCACACCAGTTTTGGACTGAACAATAGACCTTGAAGTGTTTGGGTAGGACTAGTAGACCAGTCAAATATTGTCTTAGTAGCTTCTCCCACTGTATTAGAATCTTTTCTCTTGAGGCTCAGGTCTTAGTTTAACCCTTCCCATTTGTATTCATCGTAGTTGACTACTGCAGCCTCTTTGCAGCCTGTCTATGCATGCTTGCTGTACCAAGTTCTCCAGAATATATATAAAGTATAAAAGACCCCCAAGTTCTGTCACTCTTTAGAGAATCATCTTGGTGGTGCATTCTTATAGAGATACTGTTCCCAGAGTACTAGAGCCCTTGGTTTTGTGTGGTTTTTAGGCAGTTGACTGTGTGGAGGCTGTATATTGAACACTATCTCTTTCCTGATTAAAGACAAGGCTTTCTGACTACTTTAGTATTTCATGCTTTTCCAAGTAAAACACCATTTTTTTTTGTTCAGAAGTTCAAGGGGAAGATGGGAAGAGAACAACAGATTTTCCAGAAAGACTGAATAAATACCTGGAAGAAATAAAGGAAGAGATTTTTTTAGACAAAATAAAAGCTTCGTGGTATAGAATTAGAAGAATAAATATTTTAGAAGAGAAAGCAGGAAACCTTACCTAAATAACAGACTCCCAGAAAATTAAAATAGCCCAGAGAGCAATCAATGACTCCATGAGATAACAAGAAATATAAAGTTTGAAAAATAGAAGAGAGTGTAAGACAATTGATACCAAAAGCAACTGACCTGGAAAACAGGCCAAGGAGAGATCATCTAAAAATCATTGAATTCCCTAAATGTACTCAAGAACAGCCTATCCACAATGTTTCAAGGAATCATAAATGAAAACTATCCATATCTGTTACAACCAGAGAGTACAGAAAGAATTTACCATTGAGCAAAAGAAAATAATCAAAAGAATGCCCTAACCAAAATCCAAAGATCACACATCAAGTTAAAAATACAAAAAAATATCCAGAAAGAAGCAGTTCAAGTACCAATCTGATAAACCAGTATTTCAAAAGACATAGTTCATAAGCAAGAATTACTGACCCTGCAAATCTTTGAATAATCCTTCAGGGGAAAATGTGTCTTTGATATAATGGATGGCTTTGATAGAATAGAGAAACTGAAAATAATATTTGAATCAAAAGAAATCTAATAATTTAAGTTTATGTGATCAATTAGAATAGATTATTGTAGTGCTTTCTAATGGAGGATAAGAAACAAGGTGTTTAAATAAGAGAAACAGAACCTAGGTGTGAATTGTTCTATTCTGAGGATTTCAAGAGGACAGAGAGAAAATAGAACTGAAAAAGAAATGAACTAGGGGGCAGCTGGGTAGCTCAGAGGATTGACAGCCAGGCCTAGAGATGGGAGGTCCTAGGTTCAAATCTGGCCTCAGACACTTCCTAGCTGTGTGACGCTGGGCAAGTCACTTGATCCCCATTGCCTACCCTTACCACTCTTCTGCCTTGGAGCCAATACACAGTATTGACTCCAAGATGGAAGATAAGGGTTAAAAAGAAAGAAAGAAAGAAAGAAAGAAAGAAAGAAAGAAAGAAAGAAAGAAAGAAAGAAAGAAAGAAAGAAAGAAAGAAAGAAAGAAAGAAAGAAAGAAACTAGTTTATAAAGAAGAAAAAACTTACCGTTTCTCATAACTGGGATGCACAAGGAAGCTGGCAGATGAGGAAGAAGAAGAGGAAAGTACTTTTTAAAAAGCAATATGAGAGGCGGAGGCGGCAGCGACATTAGAGGCGGGAGCGCACTTGGAAGCCAGACAAAACTCATAAAACTCATTCAGGATGGGTTTTTTTTTGCCTTGTTGCCACTTATTATTGCAGGTAATAGTGTATTTCATAAGAATATCATATCGATCTTGAGGCTAGAATGCCTTGATTCTTTGCACTTCTTTTGCAAGTCCTTACATTAAATTAATTACTAATTGAAAAGGAACAGCTTCCTACATAGAGTAGGAATCTGTAGCATTTTTACTATCATAATTGGCTGGGCCTGCTGCTGTTCCTAGTAAAATATTCTGAACTCCATTTTATCAATAAAGATTGATTTTAACAAACGAGAAAAAAAAAATAAAAAGCAATATGAAATGGAGTTGCATGGATTCACACACAGTCCTCTTTTGTATACTGCTGTATATATGAAAATGCTCTTTTTTGGTGGTCAGGTTTAGAATTAAATTTTTATAAGTCTTGTGAAAGGAAAAAGTGAAGGGGAAGACATAAAGAGCTTTGAGAATACCATGACATCACAGAAAAGAACACTGGAAGGCTTTTACTGTAAGGATGAAAGGGTTGACACTCCTTCTACAGGCTGCACATCTGAGGCAATCATAGACAAGACATCATGATACTGGCACAGTTTAGAAAATGAATAATCTATCATTTCTTTCCCTTTGTCCAGCCTTTTGCCTTTTCCTTCTGAAGAAGGGAATACCTGTTTTCTAGTACTCGTTAATTGTAACAAATGGGTTGGATTTAAGCTAAGAAAACAAGCAAGCATATATCCCTGAAGTGGATTTTAGAAGAAGCCCAGGGAAGAATCTTGAAGAAGAACCATTAGGAAGGGGTTGTTGTACCCAAATTTTAATACCTAACCCAGGTTTGTGGCTGGAGGAAGAATCACACTGACAATGCAATATGCAAGAAGAGGCTTATTCTTTACTAGCATTAATAGCTAGGGTCCCTAGGCAGAGAGGCATGCCTGAACGGTCCCTTGGAATTCTTAGCCAAGAGTTTATATAGAAATGTTTGGGGAAGGGGGTTGGTACACACATAATTATCAAGGTAGTGTCGGGGACAGGTGGTCAGGAAGCATCTGGGGAGGGGGGTTTCAGGGTCAGGGGTCAGGAAGCATTTGGCAAATATACATTAAATAGGCAAATATTGTTAAGCAGGCAAACATAGACAAACATTCCTCAAGAAGGTTAATATTCATCAGATAAGATAGCTTCAGTTTTAGGCTGAAGGGGGAGATAAGGAAGACTGTGCTGGGAAACCTTGGGGGCTGGGGGTAGCTTGTCCAGGCCCCAAATAGTTCAGTAGACTGCCAGACTGATTTTTAAATCCAACAGGGTGAGAAGAGGAGAATTCTGTGAAGGTTTCTAACTGCCACTTTCCACTTCTCTCTGAACCTTGATTGGGTGAGGGTGGTGAGTGTTGGTTAATCCTGTGTGAAACTGGGACTTCTGAACCCCCAAATTTAGAGATTTTCTGGAGAATTAACTGCTAATATTGCTCTGCCAACTTCATTCACCAACTAAGAAGATATTTGATACAGCAGTGCTCTAATTTGGGCCAAAGAACCCTGAGGGAAGTGGGCTCTTAGGACTTTTTTTTTGAACCAGCTTGATCCTTTTACCCTGTTATTACCCCCTATTTAGTTATTTAGATTAGTGACTAGGAGTTATTGGGATTTGGGGACAGTCACTGAGATAAAAGCTTCAGAAGAAATCCACTACTGCTCATCCCAGAAAGCAGCTCATTTTGATAGAGTAGTCAAACCTTTACCCTCTATCCTAAATTCCCTTACCCTTTCCTTGAACCCTGAATTACTTCATCTTTAAATAAATCCCTGCTCAGTAATATTAATTATATTGAATAGAATTTTGGAATAGTCACCTTGCAGGTGGGAGGTGTCATCGGGTAACTGAAGGGAGGACCAGAACACTCTACTCCATCCTGAGGGAAAACCATTTTTTAATATTTTTTTAAACATTTATTAATATTTATTTTTTAGAAAAGTTAACATGGTTACATAATTCATGCTCTTACTTTCCCCTACACCCTCCGAGATTCTCCGCCCCACCCCCATTGGCTAATGCTTATTTCCACTGGTTTTAACATGTGTCATTGGTCATGACCTATTTCCAATTGTTAATAGTTGCATTGGTGTGGTAGTTTCGAGTCTACATCCCCTACTCAACCCATGTATACAAGCAGTTGTTTTTCTTCTGTTTCCACTCCTGTAGTTCTTCCTCTGAATGTGGGTAGCATTCTTTTCCATAAGTCCCTCAGAATTGTCCTGGGTAATTGCATTGCTGTCAGTACAGAAGTCCATTACATTCTATTTTTACCACAGTGTATTGGTCTCTGCGTTCAATGTTCTGGCTCTGCTCCTTTCGCTCTACATCAATTCCTGGAGGTCTTTCCAGTTCACATGGAATTCCTCCAGTTTATTATTCCTTTGAGCACAATAGTATTCCATCACCAGCATATACCACAGTTTGTTCAGCCATTCCCCAATTGAAGGACATACCCTCCTTTTCCAATTTGTTGCCACCACAAAAAGCGCAGCTATGAATATTTTCGTACAAGTCTGTTTATCTATGATCTCTTTGGGGTACAAATCCAACAATGGTATGGCTGGATCAAAGGGCAGGCATTCTTTTATAGCCCTTTGAGCATGATTCCAAATTGTGAGCCAGAATGGTTGGATCAGTTCACAACTCCACCAGCAATGCATTAATGACCCAATTTTGCCACATCCCCTCCAGCATCCATTACTCTCCCCTTCTTTCATTTTAACCAATTTCCTAGGTGTGAGTTGATACCTCAGACTTGTTTTGATTTGCATTTCTCTAATTATTAGAGATTTAGAACACTTTCTCATGTGCTTATTGATAGTTTTGATTTCTTTATCTGGAAATTGCCTCTTCATGTTTCTTGCCCATTTATCAATTGGGGAACGGCTTGATTTTTTATACAATTAGTTTAACTCATTGTATGTTTGAGTAATTAGACCCCTGCCAGCATTTTTTGTTATAAAGATTTTTCCCACTTTGTTGTTTCCCTTCTGATTTTGGCTACATTGTTTTTGTACAAAAGCTTTTTAGTTTAATATAATCAAAATAATATTTATTTTACATTTTGTAATTTTCTCTAACTCTTGCTTGGTTTTAAAATCATTCCTTTCCCAGATATCTGACAAGTATACTATTTTGTGTTCACTTAACTTATTTATAGTTTCCCTCTTTATATTCAAGTCATTCACCCATTCTGAATTTATCTTGGTGTAGGGTGTGAGATGTTGATCTAAACCTAATCTCTCCCATGTTGTTTTCCAAATTTCCCAGCAGTCTTTGTCAAATAGCAGATTTTTGTCCCAAAAGTTGGGCTCTTTGGGTTTATCATACACTGTCTTGCTGATGTCACTTACCCCAAGTCTATTCCACTGATCCTCCCTTCTGTCTCATAGCCAGTACCATACTGCTTTAATGACCACTGTTTTATAGTATAGTTTAATAACTGGTACTGCTAGGTCACCTTCCTTCACATTTTTTTTTCATTATTTCCCTTGATATTCTTGATCTTTTGTTATTCCAGATGAACTTTGTTATAGTTTTTCCTAATTCAGTAAAAAAGTTTTTTCGTAGTTTGATAGATATGGCACTAAATAAGTAAATTAATTTGGATAGAATGGTCATTTTTATTATGTTAGCTCATCCTACCCATGAGAAATCAATGTTTTTCCAGTTGTTTAGATCTAGTTTTAATTGTTTGGAAAGTGTTTTGTAGTTGTTTTCGTATAATTCCTGTCTTTGTTTAGGTAGATAGATTCCTAAGTATTTTATATTGTCTAGGGTGATTTTAAATAGTGTTTCTCTTTCTACCTCTTGCTACTGTGATGTGTTGGAAATATATAGAAATGCTGATGATTTGTGGGCATTTATTTTGTATCCTGCAACTTTGCTAAAGTTGTTGATTATTTCTACAAGCTTCTTAGTTGATTCTCTAGGATTTTTTAAGTAGACCATCATATCATCTGCAAAGAATGATAGCTTAATCTCCTCATTGCCTATTTTAATATCTTCAATGTCTTTTTCTTCTCTAATTGCAACTGCTAGTGTTTCTAGTACAATGTTAAATAATAGAGGTGATAATAGGCATCCTTGTTTCACTCCTGATCTTATTGGGAAGGCTTCTAATTTATCCCCATTGCATATGATGCTTGTTGATGGTTTTAGGTATATACTGTTTATTATTTTTAGGAAAGGTCCTTCTATTCCTATACTTTCCAGTGCTTTCAATAGGAATGGGTGCTTTACTTTGTCAAAGGCTTTTTCAGCATCTATTGAGATAATCCTTTGATTTTTCTTTTTTAGATTGTTGATATGGTCAATTATGTGAATGGTTTTCCTAATGTTGAACCATCCTTGCATTCCTGGTATAAATCCCACCTGATCATGGTGGATGATCTTCTTAATTACTTGCTGGAGTCTCTTTGCTAGTATTCAATTTAAGATTTTTGCATCTATGTTCATTAGGGAGATTGGTCTGTAGTTTTCTTTCTCTGTTTTTGATCTCCCTGGCTTTGGAATCAGTACCATATCTGTGTCATAAAAGGAGTTTGGTGGGGCTCCTTCTTTGCTTATTATATCAAATAATTTGTATAGTATTGCAATTAGGTGTTTTTTGAATGTCTGATAGAATTCACTTGTGAATTCATCAGGCCCTGGTGATTTTTTCTTAGGGAGTTCTTTGATGGCTTGTTCAATTTCTTTATCTGATATGGGATTATTTAGGTATTCTATTTCTTCTGCTGTTAATCTAGGCAATTTGTATTTTTGTTAATATTCATCCATATCTCCTAGATTGCTATATTTATTGCCATATAATTGGGCAAAATAGTTTTTAATGATTGCCTTAATTTCCCCTTCATTAGAGTGAAGTCTCCCTTTTCATCTTTGATATTGTCAATTTGGTTTTCTTCTTTCCTCTTTTTTATTAGATTGACCAGTACTTTGTCTATTTTATCTGTTTTTTCAAAATACCAGCTTCTAGTCTTATTTATTAATTCAATAGTTCTTTCACTTTTGATTTTATTAATTTCTCCCTTGATTTTTAATATTTCTAATTTAGTTTTCATCTGGGGATTTTTAATTTGCTCACTTTCTAATTTTTTAAGTTGTATGCCCAATTCATTAGTCTCTGCCCTCCCTAGTTTGTTAACATATGCACTTAAGGATATAAATTTCCCCCTGAGTACTGCCTTGGCTGCATCCCACAAAGTCTGGTAGGATGTCTTATCATTGTCATTCTCTTCAATGAAATTGTTGATTGTTTCTATGATTTCTTCTTTGACTAGCTGGTTTTGGAGAATCATATTATTTAATTTCCAATTAGTTTTTGATTTGCCTGTCCAGGTGCCCTTACTAATTATTATTTTTATTGCATTATGATCTGAGAAGGTTACATTTATTATTTCTGCTCTTTTGCATTTGTTTGCAATGTTTCTATGCCCTATTACATGGTCAACCTTTGTGAATGTACAATTTGCAGCTGAAAAGAAAGTGTATTCCTTTTTGTTCCTATTTATTTTTCTCCACATATGAGGGAAAGCCATTTTAAAAGGAGATGGGAGAAGTGTGATTGGACATTAATATCTCTAAATACTGGACAACGTCCATTTAGGTCTGAAACTTTTCCTAACACCTTCCCTTACCATCTCCACAACAACCCTTCTATTTTGGGAAGTCCCCTCACAAACTGCTCTCTCTAAAGTCTTCCCATTAAGGGTGGGTAATGAAGCTTTGGCCCTCATGTTTCTGTTAGGTGGGGGTTAACAGAGCTCACCCCAAATTATATCATCACCCCCCCTTACAGTGTGGTGAGCCAAAATTAAATTTAAGAATATATTTACACAGAAAAACCAAGTTATTAAACAAAGATCTGAAAAGCAGTCAGAAGTTAACCATCTTGAATTAGCTCCACCCTCAAGATACAGAAGCCTCATAGGGACAAAAAGGCAAAGCAAAAATTTATTGACAGGCAAAAGTTACATTGAAAGAGACAAGTGCAACATGGAGTGGGCATTGGGAAGATCATTATTTGTGTTAGTTAGTAGCTCTTTGATGTTATTTTCTTTTTGGGCAATGATCTATGTGGGTAGAAACTATCCCAAATTATATCTTACAGATTATTCACCTGCTAGATACATACAATTGGTTACAACTGGAACTAGGAAAACTATTTGCATTTGCTCCAACATTTATGGCTATTGTGACATCTTTTCTCCAATTTTACTGGGCCTTAAAGAAATCGTTGGGACAACTATTAGGACACAAGCCAGAGGAAAAAGTAACCCTGGCAACTCTAAAGATCAAGTTAGCTAAAATAATTCAGGATGAAATAGCAAAGATTGGGGAAAAGACAAAGGAACAAGGGAGTATATTGCAGCTAATTGAACCAAGAGATACCAATGAGCAAGGCATTGACAATACTACCAATATCAATACCACAGCAAATAGAGCAGAGGCAGCAGTTCCCATTCTCCCTCTCCAAGATAAATTGTTTGAAACCAGACCAAATTCATTTAAAAACTCATGGACCTTTCACCAGCAATGATGTGGACAGTTTAAAGAAAAGAATGAGGTGCCTGGAACAAACAACCACAAAAATGCCTGGAAACATTCAAATGGGCACTTAAAATTTATGATCCTTCTTATCAGCACATTGAAATTCTGATGGATGAATTATTTAGTCCATCCCAGGCTCAGCAATTCATCAGAGACTAGGGAAAATAACAGCCTCACATTGTGGCCAGAAGTGTATGATGATATGGAGTTATCAAATCCCCATAATCACACTTATTTAAAAAAAGATGTAGGCAGGATCTCTTGGAAGCAATGGCAAAACATGCAAAAAGGAGGCAATACCTGGGGGCAGTTCAAGGCACTGAGACAGAAAATAGGAGAACATCCCAGTATCTTTTTAGACAGGGTTCTCAGAGCTGGAGAACTAATGATCAGGTTCACTAATTTGGAAGAACAAAATCTGCAACATATCCATAGGCAATTTATCAAAGAGAGCAGTTTGCCTATAAAATCCTACTTTAAAACACAATGTCCTTGGTGGGAAGAATTACCCCTGGAAGAATTGAGGAAAATAGCCAATTATGTATATTCTGGGTCACAGGAAATGGAAGATGAGGATAAATACAGTGAAAAATCCAAGGACAAGAATCAGTGAGCTTAGGAAATAATTAAAGGAAGCTAAATCTACTATTAAGCAGAAAGAGATAGAGGAAATAAAAAATCTAGCGACTTTGCAAGATAGAAATAATATAAACAGAGTCCAGTATCAACCCAGATAAAACACTGGCACAAGAAAATGCTATCTATATGGGAAATGAGACCATTTTGTTAGGAATTGTTATTAAAAATAGCAAATTAATTTCAATAACTCAAATAATAACAATAACAGAAGAAGGAACTATATAAACACTTATACCAACTCCAAATACAACCAGAATAGCTCTTATTCAAAGAAAATTGACTGATGTAGTGATCATGAATGTGGGGGATCAAAAAATGTACATAGCATATCACCAGGTTTGACCACAATGGAATGATACCAATCACAAGGAGCAAGGCCAAGATTTTCAGGAACACAAGCCACTACATGAAGCCAGGACTCTCTATTAGCACTCAGTCATAGGAAAAGCTCAAAGACAGGAGAGGGGGAAAAAGTCAAATAGAAAAGAGTTGGGACTTAAAAATAGTGAATGGGGATGGTGGAACAGAGAAAGAAAGCTGTGAAACATGGGAAGAAGAGAGGCAATTACTTAAAAAGATCTGCAAAATATCAAAAATGACATTTATGGGACAAAAATGACAGAACCACTTGACAAAAATCAAAGTAATACTCAAATAGACATACTTGCATTCACAAAAACATTGGGGAAAAGTAAAAGAGATATGATAATGGGAAAAAGGAAAAGCAGAGCCATTAATCATTGCAAAACACAAGAAAAAGCAGACAAACCTCAAAATTTCAAAAAAAATTTCAAAATTTCAGAAAAAAATCCACAGACATGCAAAATCAAATCTCAATGATAGAAAACTCACCAAACAGAGCACTTATTAACTAAAGAAAACACAACACCTAGAGAAACCAAATCATTCAGATGTTATGATCAAATTAAAACACAAACAGCTACGAAAACAGCAAAAACAAATCAAACTGTCACATATGGGACTGGGAAGGAAAGATTAAAAAAGAGATATTTAGACATGCAAACAAACAATCCCCCCAAGATAAAAGGAAAAATGATAATGCTAATAAGTTATTGGAAAATCATAGTAACTTCAAAGCTGAATCCAAACTGCAAAGAATTTATTCCTGCAACATTTTCCACGATAGATTCTATTCCACAAGTACCAATCTTTTCACCTTACAAACACACAGAAATGCATGTGGAAAGATCAAATAGGTTAAAGGAAACTTATGTAGAAGCAGGAGAGAAAGAAAGGAAAAAGAGAAAAAACACACTTGAAAGCACAGATGTAGCAATGAAGAGAAACAGAACTAGCACAAAATCTTTGTTGTTTACTGATGAGAACAGCAATATGTATCCAGAACAAACTTTAACTGAATTCAATTGTGTTAATGCAAAAAGCTAAGAAACAGTGAAGCACTGCAATGAAACCTTTAATCACAGACAAGTTTTTCTTGAGTCAAACCAAAATGAATACCAAAAACAAATGATCAAGGAAGAAAAAGAATCTTTTCCTTACCCAGAACTAAAAACAACAATAAATTCACATGATGCACACATGACCAATTATGACATAAAGCATGGGTGCCAATCAATATTATCACTGAGTTAGCAGTCATACAAAAAACACAACCAATAATCAATGAAACAGATTGAGGGGAAGTGAAATCCAGAGGGGAAGAGAATATGATTGGAGGGAAACATACTGGGTTAGATGTAGCACAAGGAGAGGACTGTGATACCATAGAAAAAATAAGCACACTGGTACCAGTCCACCAGGAAAATGAAAACAAAGAACTACATGTGATGATTAGGGTTGGGAAAGAAATATATTCTGCATTAATTGATACATGTGCTACAAGAAGTGTCATCAAAACATCTCCAAAAGATAGCAGAATCATGGGAAATGTACAGGTGAAAGATGCTACTGGTGAAATCCAAATGGTGCCAAAACTAAGAACAAAAATGGTAAACCTGGAACCCTTGAGCATCAATCACATATTCCTATTGATCCCTGAATGCCCTTCCAACCTGGTTTTTTTATGCAAAATTGGTGCTACCATTCAATGTGATCAGTCTAGGGACATTTATCTGTATTTGCCTAAACAATCACTCAAACACCATCCACTGTTGTTCTTAGAGCAGATAGTAGAAAATGTCCAGTTGCAGAATATAGGATCTATATAGGAAATCCCTAATAATGTACCAGGAGAGGTGTAGGCAAAACACTCCAGTGATGTGGGCATTTTAAAATCAGCCACAGTGGTGCATATAGAAGTCAAAGAAGGGATACCTCCAAAGATTCTCAATATAGGCTGAGCAAAGAAGCTATAGAGGACATAACACCAATTATAGAGAGTCTCTTGAAACAGAAAATACTAGTTCCAACTATTTCAGATTTCAATACCCCAATTTTGGCTATTAAGAAAAACAAACTTGATTTGCACAGGGCAAAGTTCAGTGGAGATACAAGATCTGAGAGCAATCAACAACTTTGTGGGAAAAGGTCATTCTGTCATACAAAATCCCAATGAAATTATAAGCAATGCAAAATATTTCAGTGTGCTTGATCTGTGCAGTGCTTATCATACAATCCCATTAGCAAAGGATAGTCAGGATATCTTTGTGTTCACGTGAAAATTCCATCAAGTCACATGGTCCAGACTTCCACAAGGATTCTGTGACAGTGGAGCAATATTATGCCAAATATTAAAAAAGGGATCTAGAAAATATAAAATTCCAAGACAGCAAATTGCTCCACTATGTTGATGACATTTTGATTGTAAGCCCAAATGCAAAAATCTGACAGAGACTTGGTGACTCCCTTGCAAGAGCTGTGCAAAAGAGGGCACAAAGTATAAAAGTCTAAACTGCAATGGATATTGCATAGAGTAGAATATTTGGGATTCATATTAGAGGAGGGCACAAGAAAGATATCTCAGAAAAGGGTGGAAGATATTAAAAAACTGAGTCAGCCAACCACCAAAAGGCAACTACCTGCATTTTTGGAAGTGACAGGTTTCTGTAGGCAGTGGATTCCTGGATACAGTCAAATATCTAGATGTCTCAGTAATATGACCAAGAATTCTGTCTCAGAACCTCTGAAGCTCTCAAAGGAACATCAAAATGCAATCTCTAAGCTTAAAAGTACAGTTTTCACAGCCTCTGCCCTGGGAATCCCTGATTATACCAAAGAATTTCACCTGTTTGTCCATGAGGACAAAGGCACAATATCAGGTGTTCTTGGGCAATATCTAAGACAAAATTTAAGGTCTGCGGCATGGACACAGCTTGATATGACAGAAAAAGGAATGTCTTATTGCCTTTGAGCTATTGGAGCTGCAGTGCTAATGATCAAAAAAGTGTCTGATTTGATGTTAGGAAGCAAGCTAACTGTGTACTCCCCACATAGCATAGAGAGCATGATTAAGAACAGCAATCTACATGCTTTTACTCCACAAAGACTGTCTCATTATGAAATAATACTCCTGAACAATGAAAACATCAGACTAAAACGTTGCCAATCACTAAATCCAGCGGCTCTGCTACCTCAGTTAGCAATGTCAGGAGAGTCTGTGCATGATTGCAAAGAAACTCTAGAGATAGCACAAAAAACAAGGGCAGACTTAAAGTATACTCCAATTACAGAACCTAAATTGGAACTCTTTACTGATGGCTCTACATACATGCAGAGAGGGAAAAAGTTTGTGGGAACAGCTGTAGTGAGAGAGACAGAAACTTTGTGGTATGCTTCCTTACCAAATACAGTCAATGCTCAAGGAGCAGAACTAATCAGTTTGTTAGGGGCTCTCCATATAGCCAAGGACAGGAGAGTTAACATTTACACAGATAGCTCTTATGCATTTAATGTCCTCCATGCAACAGGAAAAAAACTGGAAACATAGGGGTTTTATAACTTCTGCAGGAAAAGCCAATGCTTATGGGGACCTTATTCTGCAACTTCTTGAGGCCATACATCTTCCTAAAGAAGTGGCAGTCATGCAGTGCAAAAGTCACACAAAAGGGCTAGACAAAATATCATTAGGTAACCACAGGGCTGACATCACCATGAAATTCAGGGATAGGTTTGGTCCAGTCCATATTTTGACCTTTGCCTTGATGTAGGAAGACAATCTAAGACAAGTCTATGATCCCAGGGAAGTTTAGAGATGTGAGAAAGACTTTGGGGCCAAACTAGTAGAAGGAACCTGGGTTGCAGAGTCAGGCAAGTCCATCCTACCAGAAGCCTTATATTTCCCAGTATGTAGTGCAATTCATGAAAAGAAGCACTATAGCACCCAGTCAGTCATTGATTCAGTCTGAAAATTCTGGGTTGCCCCAAATATAACCCCTACTGCAAAGAGAGTCTGTTAGAAATGTGACATCTGCAAGAAATTCAATAAACGAGTATCAGGAGCAAAGGTTTAGGGGGGAGACCATTAGCTCAGACTCCATTTGAAACTCTGCAGATTGATTACATCCATATGCCGAGTGATAGAGGTCACCATTGATTGCCTGACTAGATGACCAGAAGTGTTTCCTGCCAAAAAGAACAATGCAGACTTAGTAATAAAGACCCTGCTAAAAGAAATCATCCTGGTTCCCGGTTAAGATAGCGACAGAGTAAAAAGCAGCTGCTTAACCTCTCCTAACCCACACATAGAAGACTCCTCAAGAGGACATAAAAACAAATCCAGACAAACAAAGGGACCCCACAACAGGGCACAGCATTGAAGGTAAGTGGGATTGGGGCATTTCCATGCTATGAGGGGGTAAAATAGCTTTCACTAAAATGCGAGATGAGCAACCCCCTCCAACCCCCCACCTACAGGGCCAAAGCCAGCGCACAAGAGTTAGAGCAAGTTTGGGGCATCCATTAAGTCCTTGGCAGCTACATGGGATCACCAGGGCCTGCTCCTGAGAGCATCAAGACTTAAGACCCCAAGAAGCTAAAGAATGCATGGACTTTAAACACAGACCTTGAGTGCAGGCACAGACGCAGGTACAGATAGAGATCCTGAGCTCAGGCACGGACCTTGGGTGGGGACCCAGTGCAGAGGGGTGCATAACTGTGGAAGCAGAGCCCTGAGACTGTTAAATGAGCTTCAGGCAGAGGAACAAGCAAGGGGTCCACCCGGAGGCTTGACCCTGAGGACAGATAGACCTGAGACCTCAGGAGCCTAAAGAGTGCAGATAGACTCTGGGCGTGAGGATAAAGCTGAGAGGGCACTGGGCCAACAATGGCAAGCCAGACACAAGAATCCCAGAAGAGAAAGATCAAGAAGAAATTTTTAACACTTGACAACTTTTACACAGAAAAAATCCAGACAACACAGCAAACAGCAGAGGAGAACAAACAAGTAACCATATCCAAACCTTTCCAAAAAATGAAAACTGGTCACAAGCTCTTGAAGAGTTCAAATCTGAGATGATGGGAAAGATGGAAGGGATCTGGCAAGAAAAATAACAGTTTAAAAGGCAGAATTTCACAACTAGAAAGTGAGGCTCAGAAATCAAATGAAATGCTAAGCAAATTGAAGACCAGAAATGACCAGCTGGAAGCCTTGAAGAACCAAAAAGACAAGATTGAAAAGGAAAACCAAAAGATTATAGCTGAAAACCAGTCTCTAAAGGCTAGAATTGGGCAATTTGAAAAAGATACCCCAAAATCAAAAGGATTGGCAAGCAAATTGGAGACCAAAATCAAACAGCTGGAAAAAAAGTCAGACCAAACTGAAAAGGAAAATTAAAATCTTATAGCAGAAAACCAGTCTCTAAAGACAAGAATTGGGCAAGTAGAAGCCAATGATCTCTCAAGACAGCAAGAAAAAATAAAACAAAGTCAAAAGACTGATTAAATAGAAGGAAACATGAAATATTTCACTGAGAAAATGACAGATCAAGAAAACAGGTCTAGAAGAGACAATTTGAGAATCATTGGTCTTCCTGAAAAAACAGAGATTAATAGAAATTTGGACTTCATACTAAAAGAAATTATTCAGCAAAACTGCCCTGAAGTTCTTCAATGAGAGGACAATATAGACATTGAAAGGATCCATAGATCACACTCTACACTAGACTCTGAAAAGACAACCCCCAGGAATATAATAGCCAAATTCAAGAACTTCCAAGTAAAAGAAAAAATCTTACAAGAAGCCAGAAAGAGACAATTCAGATATCAAGGAGCACCAATCAGGATCACACAGGATCTGGCACCCTCCACACTACAAGACCTAAAAGCTTGGAATATGATATTCAGAAAGGCAATAGAACTAAGTCTACAACCAAGGATCACCTACCCATCAAAAATGACTATATACTTCCAGGGGAAAGTATGGGCATTCAAAAAGATAGAAGATTTCCAAGTATTTGCATAGAAAAGACCAGGACTAAATGGAAAGTTCGATATCCAACAACAAAAACCAAGGGAAACATGAAAAGGTAAATAAGAAACAGAGGGGAAAGAAAGAAAACTCATATTTTTAAAATTTGCCTCTTTCAGGGCTTCAATAAGATCTAATTATTTTTACTCCTATGTGGAGAAATGTTATGTGTAACTCTCTGTAGTGAACTCTAATAACTATTATAGTATTCACTATTATAGTAATTAGAAGAATTATTTATAGGGAGAGGTTGGAATACTAAATGGTCTAAGATGATATGGGGGTGGGTGAGAAAGAGTGGGGTGAATAGTAGAGGACACCAAGAGAATCTTCAAGGAACAAGAAAAACAGGATATTCTATTACACGCAAAGAGGGTATGGGAAGGGAAAGGGATAAAAACTATTACAATAAGGAGAAGAAGAGAGCATTAAGAGGTAATATTTAAACCGTACTCTCAGTGGAATTAAACCTGAGAGGAAAGAGTAGCTATATCCATTGGGATAGAGAATTCTATCTAAACCTATTGAGAAAGTCAGAAGGGATAAACCAAAGGGAGCCATGGAGTGGGGAGGTCAAAAAAGGGAGGGAAGAAGAAGGGGAAGGGAATTCATTAGGCCTTAAAAATAAAAAGAGGGGAATAATAAGGGAGGGGGCAGAAAGGGAAATAAATTAAGGGAGGGGACAAGGGTTACTGGCATAAAGCAAACCATTGGTTTAAAAGGAAATAGTGTAAAAAGAAGGGGTAGAACTAGGAGAGGATACCAAAATGTTGGGGAATACACAACTTATAATTATAACTCTGAATGTGAATGGGATGAACTCACCCATAAAATGGAAGCAAATAGCAGAGTGGATTAGAAACCAAAATCCTACCATATGTTGTCTACAAGAAACACATAAGAGGCGGATGGACATACACAAGCTTAACGTAAAGGGCTTGAGCAAAATCTTTTGGGCTTCAAACGAGAAAAAGAAGGCAGAAATGGGGATTATGATTTCTGACAAAGCCAAAGTAAAAATAGATATGATTTAAAAAGACAGGGAAGATAATTACATCCTGATAAAAGACAGTATAGACAAAGAGGAAATAACAGTGCTCAATATGTATGCACCAAATGGCATAGCATCGTAATTCTTAAAAAAGAAACTGGCAGAGCTCAGGAAGTAAGTAGATAGTAAAACCATACTAGTGGGAGATCTAAATATTGCTCTTTCATATCTAGATAAACCAAACCAAAAAGTAAATAAGAAAAAGGTTAGAGAGGTGAATGAAGTGGTAGAAAAATTAGATTTAATACATATGTGGAAATTAAAGCAAACATTAAAAATTATTTCTCCCAATTATATAGCAACAAATATAACAATCTAGGAGATATGGATGAATATTTACAAAAATATAAATTGCCTAGATTAACAGCAGAAGAAATAGAATACCTAAATAATCCCATATCAGAAATAGAAATTGAACAAGCCATCAAAGAACTCCCTAAGAAAAAATCACCAGGACCTGATGGATTCACAAGTGAATTCTATCAGACATTCAAAGAATAACTAATCCCAATATTATACAAATTATTTGATATGATAAGCAAAGAAGGAATCCTACCAAATTCCTTTTATGACACAAATATGGTACTGTTTCCAAAGCCAGGTAGATCAAAAACAGAGAAAGAAAACTACAGACCAATCTCCCTAATGAACATAGATGCAAAAATCTTAAATTGAATACTAGCAAAGAGACTCCAGCAAGTGATCAGGTGGGATTTATACCAGGAATGCAAGGATGGTTCAACATTAGGAAAGCCATCCACATAATTGACCATATCAACAATGTAACAAACAAAAATCACATGATTATCTCAATAGATGCTGAAAAAGCCTTTGACAAAATAAAGCACCCATTCCTATTGAAAGCACTGCAAAGTATAGGAATAGAAGGACCTTTCCTAAAAATAATAAATAGTATATACCAAAAACCATCAAGAAGCATCATATAAAATGGGGATAAATTAGAAGCCTTTCCAATAAGATCAGGAGTGAAACAAGGATGTCCATTATCTCCTCTATTATTTAACATTGTACTAGAAACACTAACAGTAGCAATTAGAGAAGAAAAAGAAGTTGAGGGTATTAAAACAGGCAATGAGGAGACTAAGCTATCACTCTTTGCAGATGATATGATGGTCTACTTAAAAAATCCTAGAGAATCAACTAAGAAGCTTGTAGAAATAATCAACAACTTTAGCAAAGTTGCAGCATACAAAATAAATGCACATAAATCATCAGCATTTCTATATATTTCCAATACATTAGAGCAGCAAGAGGTAGAAAGAGAAACAGCATTTAAAATCACCCTAGACAGAATAAAATATTTAGGAATATATCTACCTAAACAAAGACAGCAATTATATGAAAACAACTACAAAACACTTTCCAAACAATTAAAACTAGATCTAAACAATTGGAAAAACGTTGATTGCTCATGGGTAGGATGAGCTAACATAATAAAAATGACCATTCTACTCAAATTAATTTACCTATTTAGTGCCATACCTATCAAACTACCAAAAAACTTCTTTACTGAATTAGGAAAAACTATAACAAAGTTCATCTGGAATAACAAAAGATCAAGTATATCAAGGGAAATAATGAAAAAAAATGTGAAAGAAGGGAGCCTAGCAGTACCAGATATTAAACTATACTATAAAGCAGAAGTCATGAAAATGGTATGGTACTGGCTAAGAGACAGAAGGGAGGATCAGTGGAATAGACTTGGGGTAAGTGACATCAGCAAGAAAGTATATGATAAACCCAAAGAGCCCAATTTTTGGAACAAAAATCCACTATTTGAAAAACACTGTTGGGAAATTTGGAAAACAATATGGGAGAGATCAAGTTTAGATCAACATCTCACACCCTACACCAAGGTAAATTCAGAATGGGTGAATGACTTGAATATAAAGAGGGAAACTATAAATAAGTTAAGTGAACACAGAACAGCATACTTGTGAAATCTCTGGGAAAGAAAAGATTTTAAAACCAAGCAAGAGTTAGAGAAAATTACAAAATGTAAAATAAATTATTTTGATTATATAAAACTAAAAAGCTTTTGTACAAACAAAAACAATGTAGCCAAGATCAGAAGGGAAACAACAAACTGGGAAAAAATCTTTATAACAAAAAACTCTGACAAGGGTCTAATTACTCAAATATATAAGGAGTTAAATCAATTATATAAAAAAATCAAGCCATTCCCCAATTGATAAATGTGCAAGAGACATGAATAGGCAATTTTCAGGTAAAGAAATCAGAAGTATCAATAAGCACATGAGAAAGTGTTCTAAATCTCTAATAATTAGAGAAATGCAAATCAAAGCAACTCTGAGGTATCACCTCACACCTAGCAGAATGGCTAAAATGAAAGAAGGGGAGAGTAATGAATGTTGGAGGGGATGTGGCAAAATTGGGACATTAATGCATTGCTGGTAGAGCTGTGAACTGATCCAGCCATTCTGGATGGCAATTTGGATCTATGCTCAAAGGGCTATAAAGGAATGCCACCCTTTGATCCAGCCATACCGCTGTTGGGATTGTACCCCAAAGAGATCATAAGTAAACAGACTTGCATGAAAATATTTATAGCTGCGCTTTTTGTAGTGGCAAAAAACTGGAAAATGAGGACATGCCCTTCAATTGGGGAATGGCTGAACAAACTGTGGCATATGCTGGTGATGGAATTCTATTGTGGTAAAAAGAATAATAAACTGGAGGAATTCCACGTGAATTGGAAAGACCTCCAGGAATTGATTTAGAGTGAAAGGAGCAGAGCCAGAAGAACACTGTACACAGAGACTGATATACTGTGGTAAAATAGAATGTAATGGACTTCTGTACTGGCAGAATGCAATGACCCAGGACAATTCTGAGGGATTTGTGGAAAAGAACGCTACCCACATTCAGAGGAAGAACAGCAAGAGAGGAAACACAGAAGAAAATCAACTGCTTGAATACATGGGTTGATGAGGACATGAGTGGGGATCAAAAGTACCACACCAATGCAACTATCAACAATTTGGAAATAAAGCTTGATTAATGACACATGTTAAAACCATTGGAAATGCATATTGGCCAGGGAAGGGGAGAGGTCGGGGGGTGAAGAGGAAAGTAAGAGCATAAATCATGTAACCATGTTAACTTTTCTAAAATATAAATATTAATAAATGTTTAAAATAAAGGAGGCAGAATTGCAAAAAAAAAAAAAATGACCATTCTACCCAAATTAATTTACCTATTTAGTGCCCTACCTATCAAACTACCAAAAAACTTTTACTGAATTAGAAAAAACTATAACAAAGTTCATTTGGAAGAACAAAAGATCAAGAATATCAAGGGAAATAATGAAAAAAAATGTGAAGGATGGGGGTCTAGCAGTACCAGATATTAAACTATACTATAAAGCAGTGGCCATCAAAACGATTTGGTACTGGCTAAGAGACAGGAGGGAGGATCAGTGGAATAGATTTGGGGCAAATGACGTCAGCAGGACAGTGTATGATAAACCCAAAGAGCCCAACTTTTGGGACAAAAATCCACTATTTGACAAAAACCATTGGGAAATTTGGAAAACAATATGGGATAGATTAGGTTTAGATCAACATCTCACACTCTTCACCAAGATGATTTCAGAATGAGTGAATGACTTGAATATAAAGAGGGAAACTAAAAATATTAAGTGAACACAAAATAGTATACCTGTCAGATCTCTGAGAAAGGAAAGATTTTAAAACCAAGCAAGAGTTAGAGAGAATTACAAAATGTAAAATAAATAATTTTGATTATATTAAATTAAAAAGGGTTTGTACAAACAAAAACAATGCAACCAAAATCAGAAGGGAAACAACAAATTGGGAAAAAAATCTTTATATCAAAAAACTCTTACAGGGGTCTAATTACTCAAATATACAAGGAGTTACATCAATTGTATAAAAAATCAATAAGCAATTTTCCGATAAAGAAATCAAAACTATTAATAAGCACACGAGAATGTGTTCTAAATCTCTAATAATTCTAAAAATGCAAATCAAAACAACTCTGAGGTATCACCTCACACGTAGCAGATTGACTAAAATGAGAGAAGCAGATAGCAATGAATGTTGGAGGAGATGTGGCAAAATTGGTACATTAATGCATTGCTGGTGGAGTTGTGAACTGATCTGACCATTCTGGATGGCAATTTGGAACTATGCTCAAAGTGCTATAGAAGAATGCCTGCCCTTTGATCCAGCCATACCATTGTTGGATTAGTACCCCAAAGAAATCATAGATAAACAGACTTGTATGAAAATATTTATAGCCACGCTTTTTGTGGTGGCAAAAAAACTGGAAAATGATGGTATGCTCTTCAATTGGGGAATGGCTGAACAAATTGTGGTATATGCTGGTGATGGAATACTATTGTACTCAAAGGAATGATAAACTGGAGGAATTCCATGTGAACTGGAAAGACCTCCAGGAATTGATGCAGAGTGAAAGGAGCAGAGCCAGAAGAACATTGTACACAGAGACCAATACACTGTGGCAAAACAGAATGTAATGGACTTCTGTACTGGCAGAATGCAATGACCCAGGACAATTCTGAGGGATTTGTGGAAAAGAACACTACCCACATTCAGAGGAAGAACTGCAGGAGTGGAAACACAGAAGAAAAGCAACTGCTTTAACACATGGGTTGAGGAGGACATGATTGGGGATGTAGACTCAAAACTACCACACCAATGCAACTATCAGCAATTTGGAAATAAGGCTTGATTGATGACACATGTTAAAAACCAGTGGAAATGCACGTCAGCTCTGGCCAGGGTAGGTGGGGAGTGTTAGGGGGGGAGGAGGCTGTGGGGTGAAGGGGAAAGTATGAACATAAATCATGTAACCATGATAACTTTTCTAAAAAATAACAATTATTTTAAAAAATTGTATTGACAAGCAATCTGAAAAAAAGAATGAAACAGAATTCATGAGAGAGTAACATGAAATGAGTCCAGAAATATAAGTTAGAGCAACATGATCAAGGTATTTAAATGTCAAATAGAGATATCTGTGTTTAGTATTTTTTTTTAATAAAACCTTTACCTCAGTCTTGGAGTCAATACTGTGCATTGGCTCCAAGGTGGAAGAGTGGTAGGGATGGGCAATGGGAGTCACCTTAAAGTTTAGAAAACATTCATTTCTATTTCTCTGATAAAGAATCATTCACTCTCTACTTAAAAACCTTAAATGATGAAATAATTGACTTCATCAGATATCAATTATGAAGCATTATTAAGGTTCTATTATGTGTCAGGCACACAACCACTGCTCTCAATGGGAAAGATGTGTGTGTGTGTGTGTGTGTGTGTGTGTGTGTGTGTGTGTGTGTAACTCCAGCATTGAATGTCTTTATTACTGAAACTATGGAGATGAGCATTTTCTCTTTAAGAGCCAGGTAAGAGGACAAATATTGCTGCTGTAGCCTTTTAAAAAACCTGATGTTTTTAATTACAAGTAAGAACAATTTTGAAATTTTGAGTTTACAATTTTCTCCTTTCCTTCTCCTCCCTTCCATCTCCCTCTCCATTGAGAAATTGCAATGGCAAATAATTTTATACAGATTATATATGTTCATTTTTGAAAAACTTGTTTTGCTATTTGTCATGTTATGAAAGAAAAAAGATCAAAAAAATGAATAAATTAAAAAAAAGAATGTTTTTTTCTTAAAATGTGCTTCATTCTTCATTTGGACCCCATCAATTCTTTCTTTGGAGGTAGATAGCATTTTTTCTTAAGGAATCCTTCAGAATTGTTTTGTATCTTTGTGTTGCTAATGATAGCTAAGTCATTCACAGTTGATCACAATAATCATATTGCTGTTACTTTGTACAATGTTCTCCTAATTCTGCTCACTTCATTCTGCATTAGTTCATGTAAGTCATTTTAGTTTTTTTTAGAACGCATGCTCTTCCTCATTTCTTAATGGTAAAATAGTAGTCCATTGCAACTACAGAACACAACTTGTTCAACCATTCTCCAAGTGATGGGCATCCACTCAAAATATCCAATTATTTGCCACCCCCCAAAAAAAGTTGTGTTATAGGTGGTATGGTGATATCGGATAGGGCCTGATGGAGAGATGGCCCAAGGTCCTCTGATGGCATAAGGACCTGAGCTGAGTGAAGGTGGGAAGTCTTGGTGAACACCAGGTCCCACAAAGTACTTAAAGCTCAGCTAAACACCCAACTCCCACCTAACAGTGCCCAGGAATAAGTGATCAAGTGTGAAACTGTGAATTGGATCACACAGCTTCTCTGACTGCTTATCCTGGGTTTAGATTGATGGATAAAGTTATGGACTAATGGATAACACCGATGACTGCGATTTGACTTTGTTTAATCAATCCCTTCCCTCAGACCCAAGGATAAGATTATTGATCCTTAGGACAATAATGACCTTCACCTAAATAGATTTTTAAGATTTAATTATAACAACTCAGGAAAAGGAACAGGGTTGAAGGAAAGAGGTGTTGGAAAAACTTCACTAAACTACTGATGATCAGGTTTGTCAATCAAGGGCAATAAAGTTGAGACTGTCTGCTGGAGAGATTTCCCTCTCTGAGGCACTCTGGCCAGGTCAGGTACCTGTGGCCTTAACCAGATTGATTGAGTCTTGATGTTGTTCTTCTTTGATGTTTAAAGATTAATGTATAGCACAGCTTTGTCCAGAAGTTGAGGATGTGATACGTATTGGAACAGGATGCAGATAACAGAAGAATGAGAGAGCTTCTTGTTCCAGTTTCTCTCTTTTATAGTTCTGGTAGTAACTGCTTTTTGTCCTCTGGCTCATGGCATCTGGGTTGGTTCTAAATTCTAAAACTGTTGGGTGTCACTCATCCTGGTCTTCATTTTGCATGGCAAAATGATATTACAGTTGCTACAAATATTTTTGCACTTATAGGTCCTTTTCCTTCTTTTGAATGTCTTTGGGATATAGACTAGTAATGATATTGCTGAGTCAAACAGTATGCAGTTTTTTAGTTGTTTGGACTTAATTCCAAATTGCACACCAGAATAGTTGGATCTGCTTACAACTCCACCAACGGTATATTTTTTCCCACACCCCCTCCAACATTTATCATTTTCCTTTTCTGATAAGTATGAGCTGATACCTCAGAGCTGAATCTTCATCCGAAAACTACCTCTTCATGTCCTTTTTAAAATTATTTTTATTTTTAAAATATTTTTCCATGTTTACATATTTTGTTTTCTTTCCTTACCCTCTTCCCTTCCCCCTTCCAAATTCAAGAAGCACTTCCACTGGGTTATACAAATGTTATCACTTATACCTATTTCCATAGCATTCATTTTTACAATAAAGCAGTCTTTTAAAACTAAAACTCCTAATCATATATCCATATAAACAAATTTTAAGGCATTTGTTTTACTTCTGTATTTCTACTCCCACAGTTCTTTGTCTCAATATCCATAACATTCTTTCTCATAAGTCCCTCAGGATTGTCTCCTATTAGCAAAGTTCATTACATTATATTGTTACACAATGTTTCATTTTCTGTGTATAATGTTCTCTTGGCTCTGCTAATTTCTCTCTGCATCAGTTCCTGGAGATTCTTCCAGTTCATATGGAAGTCAAGCAGTTCATCATTCCTTACAGTAGTATTCCATCACCATCATATACCACAATTTGTTCAGCAGTTCCCCAATTGAGGGAAACCCCCTCATTTTCCCATTTTTTGCCACCACGAAGAGCGAGGCTATGAATATTTTTGTACAAACATTTTTCATTATTATCTCTTTAGAGTACAATCCTAGTAGTGGTATTTCTGGATCAAAGGGTATTCATCCTTTTAAAGCCCTTTGGACATAGTTCCAAATTGCCTTCCAGAATGGTTAGATTAATTCACAACTCTACCAGCAATGAATTAGTGTTCCAGTTTTGCCATACCCCCCCCCCAATATTTATTATTTTCCGTTACTGTCTTATTGGGCAATCTGCTAGGTGTGAAGTGGTACCTCGGCATAAATTTAGAACATTTTTTCATGTGCTTATTAATAGTTTTGATTTCTTTATCTGAAAAACTGCCTCCTAAGTCCCTTGAACATTTGTCAGTTGGGGAAAGGTTTGATTTTTTTGTACAATTGACTTAGCTCCTAATAGATTTGAGAAATTAAAGCTTTGTCAGAGATTTTTGCTATAAAATTTTTTCCCAATTTCTCACATCCCTTTTAATTTTTGTTGCATTGGTTTTGTTCGTACAAAGACTTTTTAATTTAATGTAATCAAAATTATTCATTTTACATTTTGTAATGTTCTCTGTCTCTTGTTTAGTCTTAAATTCTTTCCTTTCCCATAGTTTTGACAGGTACATAATACTATGTTTACCTAATTTACTTACAGTTTCCCTCTTTATATTTGTCATTTACCCATTTTGAATTTATCTTGTTATAGGGTTGATCTAAACCTAGTCTTTCCCATATTTTTCCAATTTTCCCAACAGTTTTTGTCAAATAGTGGATTCTTGTCCCAAAATCTGGGATTTTGGGGTCTATCAAACATTATCTTGCTGAGGTCATTTACCTTTTACCTTTCTATCTCTTAGCCAGTACCATATTGTTTTGATGACCACTGCTCTATAGTACAATTTAAGATGATGATGGCAAATCTATGATATGTGTGTCAGAGCTGACGCATGTAGCCATTTTTGATGGCATGTGGTCGCATGTGGCCACATGTTGAGGATGAAACATTTACTGTAGTGTATACAGTGCAGACATTCTGTGCACTATAGATGACAATTCTACCTATATTAATTTACCTATTTTGGTTTATTAAATACAGTTGTATGTTACAATTATACATTTTTGATATTTAAGCTATAAATATCATGAAATTATGGGTTTTTTTTTCTCTAAGTGACATACCACCTGAGTTATGCTTGGTTTTTTGGCAAATTTTGACACACCAAGCTCAAAAGGTTGCCTATCACAGGTTTAAGATGTGGTACTGCTAGGCCTTCATCCTTCACATTTTTTTCATTCTTTCCCTTGATATTTTTGATTTTTTATTCTTCCAAATTAACTTTGTTATAATTTTTTTCTAATTCTATGTAAAAACTTTTTGGTAGTTTGATAGGTATGGCACTGAATAAATAAATTAGTTTAGGAAGGATTTTCATTTTTATTATATTATCTTGTCCTACACATGAGAAATAAATGTTTTTTCCAATTATTTAGATCTAGTTTTATTTGTGTGAAAAGTGTTTTGTAGTTGTGTTCATATAATTCCTGAGTTTGTCTTGGCAGAGAAATTCCCAAATACTTTATATTAACTAGAGTGATTTTAACAGAGTATCTCTTCCTAACTTTTGCTGCTGATTTTTATCGGAAATAAATAGAAAGGCCGATGATTTATGTGGGTTTATTTTGTATTATGCAACTTTGCCAAATTATTAATTATTTCCAGTACCTTTTTAGGTGATTTTCTCAGATTCTCTAAGTATATTATCATATCATCTGCAAAGAGTGATAGTTTAGTTTCCTCATTGCCTACTTTAATCCCTTCAATTTCTTTTTCTTCTCTAACTACTACTGCTACTGTTTCTAGTACAATATTAAATAATAGTGGTGATAATGGGCATCCTTATCTTACTGGAAAGGCTCCTTACTTATCCCCATTGCAGATGATACTTGCAGATGGGTTTTTTTTTATAATTTTTATTTTTTAGAAAAGTTATCCATGGTTACATGATTCATGTTCTTACTTTCCCCTTCACTCCTGACCTCCTTCCCAACCCTCCATAGCTGACCCGCATTTCCACTGGTTTTAACATGTGTCCTCGATCAAGAACTATTTCCAAATTGTTCCAAACTGCATTGGTGTGGTCGTTTCTAATCTATATCTCCAGTCATGTCCACCTCAACCCATGTGTTCAACTAGTTGTTTTTCTTCTGTGTTTCCACTCCTGCAGTTCTTCCTCTGAATGTGGGTAGTGTTCTTTTCCATAAATCCCTCAGAATTGTCCTGGGTCACTGCATTGCTGCTAGTACAGAAGTCCATTACATTCTATTTTACTACAATGTATCAGTCTCTGTGTACAATGTTCTTCTGGATCTGCTCCTTTCACTTTGCATCAATTCCTGGAGGTCTTTCCAGTTCACATGGAATTCCTCCAGTTCATTATTCCTTTGAGCACAATAGTATTCCATCACCAGCATATATACCACAATTTGTTCAGCCATTCCCCAACTGAAGAGCATATCCTCGTTTTCCAGTTTTTTGCCACCACAAAAAGCGCAGCTATAAATATTTTTGTACAAGTCTGTTCATCTAACAATGGTATGGCTGGATCAAAGGGCAGGCATTCTTTTATAGCCCTTTGAGCATAGTTCCAAATTGGCTTCCAGAATGCTTGGATCAGTTCACAGCTCCACCAGCAATGTATTAATGTCCCAGTTTTGCCACATCCCCTCCAACATTCCTGACTCTCCACTTCTATCATTTTAGCCAACCTGCTAGGTGTGAGGTGATATCTCAGAATTGTTTTGATTTGCATTTCTCTAATTATTAGAAATTTAGAATATTTTCTCATGTGCTTATTGATACTTTTGATTTCATTTCCTTATCTGAAAATTGACTATTCATGTCCCTTACCCATTTATCAATTGGGGAATGGCTTGATTTTTTATTCAATTGATTTAACTCCTTGTGTATTTGAGTAATTAGACACCTGTCAGAGTTTTTGGTTATAAAGATTTTTTCCCCAATTTGTTGTTTCCCTTCTGATTTTGGTTGCATTGTTTTTGTTTGTACAAAAGCTTTTAATTTACTATAATAAAAACAATTTATTTTACATTTTGTAATTTTCTCTAACTCTTGCTTGGTTTTAAAATCTTTCCTTTCTCAGAGATCTGACAAGTATACTATTCTGTGTTCACTTAACTTATTTATAGTTTCCCTCTTTATATTCAAGTCATTCACCCATTCTGAGTTTATCTTGGTGTAGGGTGTGAGATATTGATCTAAACCTAATCTCTCTCATATTGTTTTCCAATTTTCCCAACAGTTTTTGTCAAATAGTGGATTTTTGTCCCCAAAGATGGACTCTTTGGGTTTATCATACACTGTCTTGCTGACCTCACTTACCTCAAGTCTATTCCACTGATCCTCCCTTCTGTCTCTTAGCCAGTACCATATTGTTTTGATGACCACTGCTTTATGGTATAGTTTAATATTTAGTACTGCTAGGCCTACCTTCCTTCACATTTTTTTTCACTATTTCCCTTGATATTCTTGATCTTTTGTTCTTCCAAATGAACTTTGTTATAGTTTTTCCTAATTCAATAAAAAAGTTTTTTGGTAGTTTGATAGGTATGGCACTAAATAAGTAAATTAATTTGGGTAAAATGGTCATTTTTATTATGTTAACTCATCCTACCCATGAGCAATCAATGTTTTTCCAATTGTTTAGATCTAGTTTTAATCGCTTGGAAAGTGTTTTGTAGTTGTTTTCGTATAATTGCTGTGTTTGTTTTGGTAGATAGATTCCCAAGGATTTTATATTGTCTAGGGTGATTTTAAATGGTGTTTCTCTTTCTACCTCTTACTGCTCTAATGTGTTGGAAATATACAGAAATGCTGATGATTTATGTGCATTTATTTTGTATCCTGCAACTTTGCTAAAGTTGTTGATTATTTCTACAAGCTTCTTAGTTGATTCTCTAGGATTTTTTAAGTAGACCATCATATCATCTGCAAAGAATGATAGTTTAATCTCCTCATTGCCTATTTTAATATCTTCAATTTCTTTTTCTTCTCTAATTGCTACTGCTAGTGTTTCTAGTACAATGTTAAATAATAAAGGTGATAATTGGCATCCTTATTTCACGCTTGATCTTATTGGAAAGGCTTCTAATTTATCCCCATTGCATATGATGCTTGTTGATGGTTTAAGATATATACTGATTATTATTTTTTGGAAAGAACCTTCTATTCCTATACTTTCTAGTGTTTTCAATAGGAATGTCATCTAACGAAGGTGTTTGACTGTACTTTTTGCATGTATGATTGCAACAAGTACCTTCATATTTATCTTTATTATGCCTTTTAGAATCATTATTCCTAGCCCATTTTGTATTATAAAATGTCTATTATCTCTTTGATTATTGGGTTTTGAAAAATCTATTTGTTGCTTATATCTACAAACACGAATAACTTGCCCGATCTTCCCACACAAGTAGCAACGGGGTGCTGATTTTGATTTTGGGGTGCTGTTGGCAGGTTGTCTAAATTGATTTCTACTTGTTTGGAGAACAAAATTCTTTACCTTTTCAATTTCTTTCTCACGTCTAGATTGCTTTAATTGAAGCTTTAAATCTGCTATGATCTCATCTTTATCATTGTCAGATTGCCTAGCCATTCTTACTTCTTTTTGTTTTGAATCATGTATATACGCCGCATGTTGCCTAATATCCTCCAGTGGTAATGATTCCCACTGTGGACAACTTTGCCTGAAATAATTTTGTATCGGGATTGGGGTTCCCTTTACAAATTGCCTCCTTATATGATCAATTGTATCCTGGGCATGTGTGTCTCTAAGTCCTAGAATTGTTTCCGCTGCTTCAATAACTCTATCTAGAAAACTGCTGGGGTGTTCTTCTTCCCCTTGCCTCAGTTTTTCAAATTTCTGCCAGGCATTTGGTCTTTTTGCAAATGATCTCATTGCTTCAATAAGATCAGCCCTGCATCTTAGCAAGTATCTCATGTTAGCGTGTTGAGTGAAATACAGATCTTGATGCACCAGTGGCCATGACTCTAAATTGGGATTCTCCTAGTTTCATTGAGGAATTTTTCCTTTTCTGAGGGAAAGTAAAATTCCCCCAAAAGAAATTCGACATCGTCAAAACTAGGGTTGAAAAGAGTGAACACCCATTTTAATTCTTTTAGGCTCTTGTAAGGTTTTTCGTAGAACCTAGGAAAACGCCTTTTCAAAACTTCCATGTCACTAGGAGTGAATGCCTTGTATGTTTTGACATGCACCACCCCCTCTCCAAGTTGCACAATAGTCCAGTCCACTATTGGTAGTACAGAGACCACTGCATTTTGAATCAGTTGCTCTTTCTCACTTTCCTTTTGCCCCCAAAATTTTGATTCTACAATTTCTAGTTGTAAGATCATGTGCTTAACAGTAGTTTGATGTTCTCTACTAGTTCCTTGCTATCATTATCGTGTTTTGGAGAAGATGCATTGTAATAATTGAACAGATGAGTCAAGACCGCTTTTGAAATTGCCATAAAATGCCATAAAGACAGAACAATTGCCACAGCTGTTGGTATGAAGCATATACACTCAGCTAAAGTGAAGGCAAACCATTTGTAATAGTCATAGATTTCAATTAATTGTTGTATCAAATTTGGTACCTTTATCAGCCAAAATGTATATAGTTCCTGCATAAAAAACCAAATAAGCAGGGAAAGACTGCCTAATACAAAAATTATTCTTGTGAAATTCATTTTCTTTTGCTTCAGAAGATTATAGGTTTTGTTTGACTTGGCTCGCCAGATGTAATGGGGATAATTTGAGGAAAGGTGTGTGGTAAAAGGGGATTTTGAAAGGAGGTTGTCAGGGACTTGCTAGGTAAGTAATATGGATTACAGGTAGGCTGGAATAAGGAGATTCAGGATATAATATGGGCTGAAGTCAGGGAGTATAACACTGAAGGGAACAAAGATCTTCAGGGAGAGGAGGAATTAATATAAACAGGCAAAAACAGCAGGGCTTATAGACTAGGACTTAGACTTAAAGACAAACTGAGGGAAATAGACTGAACTGAAATTAACTACAGGCTTTAGTTAATTTCACAGGAAGGGACTTGCTTTGAAGTTACACCTTCCTTCAAGATGGATACCCCAGCTTCCCTTCAAGCCCAGAGTATGTTGGTTCTTTCCCTCTTCTTCCCTCTCTTACTAATTAACTGACAAAGTAACTAACAGGTCTGTTGAAACACAAAAGGGTTTATTGTCTTTAAGCATGATTTGTCAGGAAAAGTGGATTGAGGAAGCCCTAACAGTTATTTAAAGAAACCTCAGGTGGGGGAAAGGAGGCAGAGATGGAGTCTGAGCAAGGTCCTGCCTTAGCTCAGCTCTCAAGGTGCTCTTGATGTCTAAAGGGAACAAATAATGACTAACCAATTTCTTTATTCTTTTTTTTTAAACCCTTGTACTTCGGTATATTATCTTATAGATGGAAGATTGGTAAGGGTGGGCAATGGGGGTCAAGCAACTTGCCCAGGGTCACACAGCTGGGAAGTGGCTGAGGCCGGGTTTGAACCTAGGACCTCCTGTCTCTAGGCCTGACTCTCACTCCACTGAGCTTCTCAGCTGCCCCCACTAACCAATTTCTTTAGATAAAATACTGCCAAATTATGGTTAAACCCCTCACAGATTTGAACTACTCTCTAATTTACTCTCCTGATTCACTCCACAGACATTTAAGGTAAGGGAAGGAAGGTAGAAAATGAGATAGGATATGGAAATACAAAGGGTTTGTCTAAACTAACAATTCTTAAATAAATATTCCAAAGCTAGGCTAAATTTTCAATTCTTCAGATAGGCAAGGAAGCAGCTCAGTTGGTCTGACCCTCTCTCCACGAGATTCCCAAACCAATTGCCTCTCTTCAAGATTCTAAACTCCTAACTGATTTCAGAACTCAGCCAAAGCTTGAAAAAACTATCATGACCCCCTCTCTCTGTACTACAGTGTTGTATTTTGTCAATGACTTTTTCAGCATCTATTGAGATAATCATGTGATTTTTGTTTGTTAGTTTGTTGGTATAGTTAATTATGTGGATGGTTTTCCTAATGTTGAACCATCCTTGCACTCCTGGTATAAATCCCACCTGATCATAGTGGATAATCCTCTTGATCACTTGCTGGAATCTTTTTGTAGTATTCTATTTAAGATTTTTGCATCTATGTTCATTAGGGAGATTGGTCTGTAGTTTTCTTTCTCTGTTTTTAATCTGCCTGGCTTTGGAATCAGTACCATATTTTTGTCATAAAAGGAATTTGGTAGGGCTCCTTTTTTGCTTATTATATCAAATAATTTGTATAGTATTGGGATTAGTTGTTCTTTGAATGTTTGGTAGAATTCACTTGTGAATCCATCAGGCCCTGGTGATTTTTTCTTAGAGAGTTATTTGATGAATAGGCAGTTTTCACATGATGAAATAAAAACTATCAATAATCACATGAAAAAATGTTCTAAATCCCTCCTTTTTAGGTAAATGTAAATTAAAACAACTCTGAGGTACCACCTTACCCCTAGAACACTGGCCAATATGGCAGCAAAGGAAATAGATAAATGTTGGAGGGGATGTGGCAAAACTGGGACACTAATACACTGCTGGTAGAGTTGTAAATTGGTCCAACCATTCTGGAGGGCAATTTGGAATTATGCCCAAAGGGCTTTAAAAGAATGCCTACCCTTTGATCTATACTGTTGGGTTTGTATCCCAAAGAGATAATAAGGAAAAAAGACTTGTATAGAAATATTTATAGCCTTGCTCTTTGTGGTAGCAAAAAAATTGGAAAATGAGGGGGTATCCATTGATTGGGGAATGGCTCAATAAATTGTGGTATATGTTAGTGATGGAATATTATTGTGCTGAAAGGAATAAATAACTGGAGGAATTCCATGCCTCCAAGGAGGCGTGACCTTATGATAACGAGAGTAAATCTACCCTGCCCATCTTTAGATTTATACCAAAGGTGAAAACATCTCCATTTAACTCAAAAGTTGAGTGGTCTGTAACCCATTGTGCTAGAGTGAGTGACAAATCAGAATTTATTGACTGCCTCCTGGGCAGTCCTAAGAAAAGCGTGTTATGATTGGACAAGTAAACTAAGAGGAAAGCACAGGAAGTGATGCAAAAGAGGCCCCTTTAAAAAGAGAGTTCAGTGATCTGAGGGTCTCTTCTGGTTCTTGCTTGGACCTGGAGGAGTTCTGGACCTGGGACCCTGAGACCTTGGTGAGACTACTCTTAAATCTCTCTCTTAGAACTACATGAGGTGAGTGAAGAAGGCTGACTCCTTTAACCTCCCAGGAGGTACTAGCCTCGGGGAGGCTCCCTTGATTTGAAGAAGCCCTTATGGCTAAAACCCTTGTTAATTGACTTTTAGGCTCTGGCTGGGCCTCTGGAGCCCTGCTGGAGTAAAGCCCAGACTTAAATACAAATCTCTTATTCTTACCTCTTCTCATCTCTCTACTTCCACTCTCTCCTATATTTTGTAAATAAACTTCCATAAAAGTCATTTTGACTTGAGGCTATTCTTTAATTGGGAATTGATAATTATTCACTCCCCTAGTGACCTAACCTTTTAATATATTCAACCAAAAACCCCTTTTTCTACCTTACAACCTCAAGGAATTGATGCAGAGTGAAATGAGCAGAACCAGGAGAACATTGTACACAGAGATTGACATATTGTGGATCAATCGAATCTAACTGACTTTTCTACTAGCAGGAATGCAATGACTCAGGACAATCCATAGGAACTTATGCGAAAGAATGCTATCCACATCCAGAGAAAGAACTGTGGAAACAGAAATGTAGAAGAAAAAAATATGATCAATCCTGTATTTAGATATGGATATGATTAGGGTTTTGATGTTAAAAAATCACTCTACTGCAAATATGAATAACATGGAAATAGGTTTTGAACATACATGGAACTGAAAATAAAAATAAAAATTTGAAAATCTATATATAAAGCACCTTGAACTATAGAAAATGTTAGTTATTAGTGTGGTAGAGAGAAGATGTTGATTGTAAGAAAATTTTTAAGATTAATAGGATAAAATTTGGCAACTATGGATATGTGGCATGTGGGATAATAAAAAACCAGGAATCATCTGAACTTAAGAACCTGGAATACTGGAATAATAAACGTTTATTTAATAGAATTAGGGAAATTTGGAAGAGAAATGGGAGGAATTATGGGAAGATGATATCATGCCAGGACCTAGAGATTTCCATCAAACATTGCAATAAACCGTAAAAATTTACTAGAAGGAATAATGATAAATAAAACCACAGGGGGAAAAACAGTTATATGTTCTTCCATCCAATTCAAGATTGAAGAAAATTTGAATGTAAGATTTGACTAAATATAAGAATTAAAATAGGGGCAGCTGGGTTGCTCAGTGGATTGAGAGTCAGGCCTAGAGACAGGAGGTCCTAGGTTGAAATCCTGTCTCAGACACTTCCCAGCTGTGTGACGATGGGCAAGTCACTTGACCCCCATTGTCCACCCTTCCCACTCTTCCACCTAGGTGCCAATACACAGAAGGTAAGGATTTTAAAATGTTAAAAAAAAAAAAGAATCAAAAGAATTGAAATTGAATCACCATTTATAAAATAATTAACCCTTAAGTCAAAATAGTCATTAGTAGCTTTTAACATTTTAATATAATGTAAATATAGTAAAAGAAGAGAAATGTAGGAAAGAAGTAGAAATAATTGCTGTCCAAAGAAGTTCAGCTCACGACCCAGCAAGGGCTCCCTTGAGTTGCTATTTCAACATGAAGTTGCAATAGTCTCTTCAGTCAGAAATCCCATTGGTGTCTTCAGCAAGAGTTCCACCAATGCCAGCCTCTTCCTTCAGCTCCAGTCACTCACCCAGCAAGCCTCTCCAGTGCTGAAAGCTCCAGTTCAGAATGAGTCCAGAAGAAAAGCCCTTCCAAGAATCTCCTTTCAGCCTGGCTCACCAAACCAGAATGCTTGAATCCATCCTTGGACTGGCCTTTTTAAGCAGTTTTCTCATTGTCACTTCCTCTTTCTCCCCCTTTTCACAGGCACCTATTGCAGCCTTTCAACTTGCCTAGCCTCACAAGGGGGCAGTGCTTGTGGCTTTTGGGGGAGTGTGAACTAGTAAGTGACTTGTAAGCTCTCTTAGGCGCTAAGTAGGGGCACTTCAAATTCTTGATTTGATTAAATTAAGGGTTGCTGATTGGTTACATTTAAAAATAAACTAAGAGAGTTCAATTCTTTGTTCACAATACCCCCTATGATTCTATTGGGAGATAAGCATGTTGAAATCTCCAAGATTTACATGCCTAGTCTCCCCAATGAATCATTTCACATATCCAGTTTATACCTCTAAATATCTTCTAGATAAAGGTGCATACAAACTGCGTTATCTAAGAGGAAATTGCAATTGTTAGAGATTAGAGGTAAATAAAAGAGAAAGAGCAAAACCAATGTTTGGTAAGCACATTGACAAAAATCTAATTAGGGAGAAATCCTCTTTGGTATAAGAGTTTACTTTCAAAATAAATGTGTTCAATCCTCTTCAGTTCAATTCACTACACCCCAAAATTCATTCTGGATCTTCTGATTCAGTGCATGGTTTTCACAGGCTTCTTTATGGCACCTTCTCCAAAAAGTTCACTTTCTTGATTGGGGGAATTAGTGAGCTTCTTTTCCTGAAATTTATCTCAAAAAATTTTAAATCTTGGATTTTTTGAAAATTATACAATTTTCCCCCGAAGATGGGGATCCAATAACTGGATCAACCCAGGATACATGCCTAAGTTATGGGGTATATGAATCAATTCTCAAAAGAAAAATCAAAAATACAAAAAAACAAAAAACAAATAAAAGAGAAAAAATTAAATTTGGGGGGAAAATATCAAAATGAAATTATATATAAAAATTCTGAGTAAGCAAGAATAAGTCCGTAATAGGTTCTTAAATCAGTTCCCAAATAAAATGCTATATGTCCTACAAATCTGTAGGACATTTGTAGCAATATAGCACTTAACCATTGGAAGCCATGACTACAGAAAATTTCATACTATAAAGAGAGAAAAAGGGATTAGATTTTGAAGGAAAAGGGAAATATGTGATTCCCTGGTCTGATTTTTTTCTTCACTCTCAGGGATAGAGGAGCCAAAATGGAGCCAAGCTAAGGTACTTGTTGGAATGTGGTACAGGGGAGTCCAGCATCTGATGTTGTCAAACAGCCACTTCCTCAAACCTCAAACAAGTCCTCTGTCTTGGTGCAGGTTCTTATCAATCTCACAGGGATTGGTGGTCTCCTTGACTTTGTGCTTCTTGGCACTGTGCAGTGGCTCTTTTGTGATCTCTTCTTCTGAAATCAGACGCAATTATTTAAACAAAGTCTCGTTATATTTAATAATCAATGGCAGGTTTCCATAGTCTAAAGCTTTTGGGTATGCACAGCTATTAGGGCTAATAAAATCCAATATCCTCTTGTAAATAAAAAGAAAAACAATAATAAATTAAAAAAATAAAAAATTCATTGTTCACATTCCATGGCATGTCAGCCAAAACAATGTCCAACTTGTCTATGGACTTTTATGATGGTGTTATATCTAGTTCAATCATAGGAGGAATACAAATAAATTGTGGTACAAGTAACGGGATACAATTAATCAGTGTCAACAGAAGGTATCCATTTTACATGTGAGCAATGCATCTAAGAATCCTTTTCTCCAAAGCTGTTGGAGTGGTTAACAGTACTTTAAACGGACCTTGTATTTAAAATTGTATTACAGAGACTTCTTTATGATTGAGGAATGGAACAGACTGAAACAGTTAAAATCAATAAGGCAATGGAGTCTGAAAAGGCTTAAAATTTGCCTCTGGACTGTGAGATTCCTTCCCCACCTGAGTATCATCATTTATCTAGATTCCTTTTGTCATACCTCTGGGGTTCCCCATGCTAAGGGGAATTCCCACCTTGAGTACTATGTGGATGAACCCCATTTCAGGTGTTTTGGTGTGGGTTATCATTTGTCTTATTTGGATTATTATTTCTATAATTGCTATTATTTCTAAAGTTTCTATTATTTCTATTTGCCTGATTCCACTTCATACAGTTCATCATTACGTGACCCCTTTTTCCACAAAAGTAACATATTAATGGTTAATTTGTGGATTCCTGCAAAGAAGCTATGGCCACTCCCTGATTTGCATTTCCTCTTTCAACTTTTTCAGTTAGTACTTTTATTTCCTTCCTTAATGTCTCCACTAAGTCATTGTTCTCTTCATCTTTCCTTTAATGGCCATTAAAGACATAAACTGCTATTCTTCTCAATTCCTCAAGATCCATAGTAGCCTAGTTTGGGCAGTTAGTCTTAAAATAGTCTTTGACCACTTTACAACAGTTTTTTACAAACTGTCTTCTTATGTGTCTGACATCCCTTTCTCTAGAAAGATCCATATCTACTTCCCAGCTCAATAAGTCTATCCATAAACTGGGAGGGATTTTCATCATTTTTCTGCTGAAGAGTTTCAAATTCTGTCCATATGCCAGGCCTATCAGAGCGATCTCTCATTGCTTTTAGTAATGCCTTTCTAGCCTAGAATAGTTTTAAGTATTCTTGTTCTTTATTTGAGTTCCATTTTGGGTCTTCTCATGGCCAATGAATTGCTCTCCTTCCCTTGGCCTGATTGACAAGAGAAGCAATTTTATTTTTTTTCTCTTTCCATTAAAAAGGCTTGGAGCAAATTTTCTACATCAATCCATGTGGGATCATAAGAGTGGTAAACGCATTCTAGCTTTTTTTTTTTAATAACCACAATAGATTCATCTTCAAAAGAAGGAGTATTTTCCTTGAATCTCTTAATATCTTGTGGGGTGAAAGGTGTATGGTGCTTAAATCTCCACTTTTATTGTAAGTGGGTACTTCCCTTTAGGGGAATAGGCCTTTGATTGAATTATTTTTAACTTCTGCTTCTTGGCTTTTTGTTTGGGTTGCAATGGAGTAGGTAAGGGGATAAGGAGGAGTGATAGGGGCAGGGGGAGAAATGGGTTGGGGAGGGGGAAGGGGAAGGGGAGGGGTAGGTTAAGGTAGGGATAGTTTGGGTAGAGATAGAGATGAGGATGAATTGAATAGGGGAGGAATGGGTTGAGTAGATGGACTGAGTAGAGGGAGGGATGGGTTGAACTGGAGGGGAAATGCCCTGGACTGGACAGGAAATACTTCGGACCAGATAAGGCAGAGACTGAGTAGGCTCAATGGTAAGGGAGTATAGGGAGATGAATCTCCTTTCTGAATCTTGACATTACTCAGGCTTTTCTCAAGGATTTTTTATCTGAGTCTTGAGATCAATCAAGCTATTTTCCATTTTTTTCTCAAGATGAGCCTTGAGATCAATCAAGCTATCTTTCTGTTGTTTTTACTTGAGGAGGAATAGGTAAACTGCAAGGTATCCTGTTAGTGTAAGTACATTCAGGAACAATGCTAACTAAAGCCATTGTGTTCTCTGGAACAAGGAGTCATTTTAGCAGCATTTTCACAATTTGGGCCATGCTGTTCAGTACTATCCTCATTCACCTATTTATTTTTAAATCTAATTATTAAATTGCTTTCAATAATACTTTTTGTCTTTAGGTGGCACTACCTTAATGTGTGCTGACTAAGGGTTAAGGTTTCACAACATGTCCTAATTAACTAGCCTAACCCTGAGGCCAAATTTAGGAGGGAAAACAAGAAAAAACAAAAGCTTTCTATTTTAGGCAAAATAAAACACACTTTCTTGTAGGGGAAAACTTTCAGGGTACAGCCTAAATTTTAGTTAAGAGGTTTGGAAAAGTTTTCTCTCTTTTCCCCTCCCCATAGGGGTAAAAAAAATGCCAGGCATCCAGGTGCTTCCACTACCACGTGGGCAGGGAGCCTCTTTACTGGGCTGGGCTGGGAGCAAAAAAAGGTTTTTGAGTATAGAGTACAGGCTGTGGGCTGTTGGGATTTTTTCTTTAGTAGCTCTGAAAGTTTCTCAGGGCTAAAGGAGCAGTTTTAGTTATTTTTACTGCTGCTTTCTCTGACTTGCTCTCCCTAGTATTCCACCTCCCATTTAAGTTAATGCTTAGAGACACTGGGGGGTTCAGGGAAACAGGAAAGAACAGACTTCCAGGAGCAAGATAAGGCTAAACTTTGTTAGTTTTGCCCAATAATTAACACCTTCTAATGACAAAAGGCTGAGATGACCTTATTAACTCCTTCTAATATTCTGGAATTTTGGGCTGTGAGATAGTAGCTTGTGGGGGCAGGGTAGTTTCCCTTGGAGGCAGGGAGGGTGAGGGTGAAAGCATCCTCCTGAGGGGTGGATTGTATCAACAACAACAAAAACCCAACTATTAGTCTGTTTTAACTTAAAAGGAAAGGGGAGAAGAGAGAAAAAAAAATTTAGAACTTGCCCTTTCACTGGAAACAAACCTATAGCTAATCTTGCTCTTTTGTCTATTTTGCTCTACTCATTTAGAGCAGAGTAAGAATTCCTAACTCCAGAATTAGTTACTAATGAACTGACTTAAGGATAGTTTTAGAGAGTAAAATATGAAAAAAAATTTGGAAAATGAGAGTACTTATCCAACTTTCTTCACAGGAAAAAACCTGACAAAATCTTATGGAAGGTAATTCTGAGTAGAGAAAACAAAGTTTTGCAAGCAGCCTTATCCCACAGGAAGAAAAAATGATCAGATCAGCTCCCAGCATATGGCCTAGACACATCAAACCTTTGCCACCATAGGAGATAGAGAGAGACCAGTGCTGATCACAGGCTTCTCTAAACCTCCTCAGGAGACAGGGAAAGATCACCATCTAAAGTGGGGCCACAACCTCTACAAAATAGAGGACCAACTCAGCACACAGCACAAGGCAATCTGGGATCTCCCAGAGCAGGAGACAGAACCATATGCCTACACAAAGCAAGGCCCATACCCATTGAACCTTCACAGAAAAGAAATATGCTTCAATATACACTTTGACACCATTGGTTCCCTACCTGGAGGTGGATAGCATATTTCATCATGAGTCCTTTGGAGTGGTGGTTTATCAAATACTAAGTCTTTCAAAATTGACTATCTTGAGAGGGCAGCTGGGTAGCTCAGTGGATTGAGAGCCAGGCCTAGAGACAGGAGGTCCTAGGTTCAAATCCGGCCTCAGACACTTCCCAGCTATGTGACCCTGGGCAAGTCACTTGACCCCCATTGCCTACCCTTACCAATCTTCCACCTATAAGTCAATACACAGAAGTTAAGGGTTTAAAAAAAATTTAAAAAAAATTTACTATCTTTACACTATTGATGTTACAGTATAAATTATTCTGGCTTTACTCCCTTCATTTTGCATCAATTCATAAAGGTCTTCCCAGAATTTTTTTAAACAATCCCCTTTACCATTTCTTATAGCACACTATTCCACTGTATTCATAAACCATAATTTTATCAGACATTCTCTAACTGATGAGCATCCCCTTGGTTTCCAATGCTTAACCACAACAAAAACTGCTGCTATAAGTATTTTTGTACAAATGGGTCCTTTTCCTCTTTCCTTGATCTCTATGGGGGAAAAAATCTAGTATTAGTATTACATCTGGGTAGTGAGTGGTATGGTATGCCAGTGGTATGCTTTCCTGCACCCAATAGTAATTTAGGGATGCCCTGAGGTCTTTCTGCTCTACTATTCTTCCTTCTTTCCTTCCTTCCTTCCCTCCGTCCTTTCTTCCTTCCCTCCTCCCTCCCTCCCTTCCTTTCTTTTTCTTTGTTTGTTTGTTTGTTTCTTTCCTCCTTCCCTTCCTTCCTTCCTTCCTTCCTTCCTTCCTTCCTTCCTTCCTTTCTTTTTTCTTTCTTTCTTTCTTTCCTT
>NC_058133.1:235590104-235693478 GCF_016433145.1 Gracilinanus agilis
CAGAAGAACATTGTACACAGAGACTGATATACTGTGGTAAAATTGAATGCAATGGACTTCTATACCAGCAGCAATGCAATGACACAAGACAGCTCTGAGGGATTTATGGTAAAGACGCTACCCACATTCAGAGGAAGGACTGCAGGAGAGGAAACATATAAGAAAAACAACTGCTTGAACGCATGGGTCGGGGTGGACATGATTGAGGGTGTGGACTCGAAACTACCACACCAATGCAACTACCAACAATTTGGAAATTGGTCTTGATCAAGGACACATGACAAAACTAGTGGAAATGCGCATTGGCCAAGGGTGGGGGGTGGGGTGCGGGGGGGGGTTGAAGGGGAAAGGTGGAGCATGAATCATGTAACCATGTTAAAAATGAATATTAATAAATGTTAAAAAAAATGCTCCAGAAAAAAAAAAAAGAATCATCTTCCTATGTTGGGATGTAAAGAGTTTAACCTTTTCGAATGTCTTTTGATTTTTCTTTCCTGTTTATCTTTTAATGCTTCTCTTGAATCTTGTATATGAGAGTAAAATTTTCCATTCAGCTATGATCTTTTCAACAGGAATGTTTTAAAGTCCCCAATTTCATTGAATACCCATCTTTAGCCCTGTAGGATTATGCCCAACTTTGCTGGATAAGTGATTCTTGATTGAAGTTCTAGTTCCTTTATGCTCTGGAATATCATTTTCCATTTCTTCTGATCTTTTAAGGTAGAAGCTGCTAAATCTTGTATTATTCCAAATGTGGTTTCATGATATTTTTAGCTATTTGCAATATTTCCTCCTTGATCTAGGGCAGTGATGGTGAACCTTTTAGAGATGGAATGCCAGGTTCTGCCCTCATTCCATCCCCTCAAACCAAGTGCCATGCCCCTCCCCCCAGACCATGTGCCAGGCTATGTTCCCACCCACCTAGTGCTGGGTGTGCCCTGCCCTCCCCCTTATCCCACACAGGACATTGGGCTGCTGGGCAGAGGAGTGAGTGAAAGTGAGGAATGTCCCCAGCAAATGCAGAGAAGGGGAGAAAAGTAGCCTGAGTGCTCTGTTCTCCTCCACTTTTGCTACCTATGAGCTGCCACCTTACCCCCTGTATGCTGGGCAGAAGTGCAGGAAATGTGAAAAAATAACATCAGGTGCATGGAGGGGAGGAGAGGGCAGTGTGCTTCTCTACAGAGAGCACTCTGCATGCCATCTTTGGCACCTGTGCCATAGGTTTGCTATCATTGATCTAGGGGTTCTGGAATTTAGGTTTAATGTTCCTCAGAGTTATCCTTTTGGGATCTCTTTCAGGAGTTGACTAGTAGATTCCTTCCACCTTTTCTTTACTCTATGGTTCTAGAATATTAGGGCAATTTTCCTTGAAAACTTCCTGAAAGATTACATCTAACTTTTTTTTTTTCATGGATTTCAGGTAGTCCAATAATTCTTAGATGATCTCTCCCAGATTTATTTTCCAGGTCATTTTTCCCATGTGATATTTCACATGTTCTTCTATTTTTTCATTGTTTTGACTTTATTTTATTGTTTCTTGGAGTCTCATTAAGTCATTAGCTTACATTTGCCCAATTCTAATTTTTAAGATATGATTTTCTTGAGTGAACTTTTGTACCTCTTTTTCCATTTAGCCAAAACTACTTTGTAAATAATTATTTTCCTCAAAGGATTTTTGTAACTTCTCCTCCCCCCTAATATGGCCAATTCTGTTCCTTCTCTCTTTTTAAAGTAAATATCCCTTTGTAAAAGCTAATATGAGGTTGCCTTCAAATAGGATTGCCTTGTATGATCAGTGTTAATGTTAGAGTCATTATGGAGTGGTAGCAAAGCGGTAGATACAAAGCTACCATAGTGAGTGTTGAAATATACAATGTGCCATAGTTCCTGGCTCCTACATTAAGAGCTGGAAAAAAGACTTTATTTGCCATGTAGCCCAACTCTATCACTTTTCAGGTATGGAAACTGAGACCCAGAGAGGTCACATGACTTTCCTAAGATCTCACAGATAACTAAATAGCACAACCAAATTCTTTCACTTCAAATGTAATATTCTTTCTCCTGTACCATGTAATTAATGAAATGAAAATTAAAGCTCTGAAAAAGTTATCTCTATCTCACCTTTCTTTATACTTGTATTTTAAATGAATTGATATAGAAGCCTATTTAAAGAGATCTTTTGACAATCTTTGGGAAAGTGAATTTATGTTACAATACTAATAATTACCTAATTTAATTGTTTTGTATATAGCATAATGCCTGTCATGAGAATCACACTTTGAAGTTTCCATTGGCTTTATGTACATTATATCATTTGATCTTATCTATGATATCCTATTAAATAAAAATAATAGCTGAAATGTAAAAAAACAAGCTAATATGATGTTAATGGTCAAGTAGAATTAGGGTGCTAATCACAGGGCCCCTAAAACAGGAACATAGTAAAATTTCTCAGCATTATTAAAGAGAGTCTCCCCAAACTTCTTGGGAAATGGAAGAGCCCTGAGGAGAAATAAAATGTAACTGTCCTGATACTGATAGAATGTGGCCATAATAAGTCATGTTACTACAAGTTTTAAAGGGCTTCAAAAAAATAAACAAAAGATTTTAATTTTTTTTTTTCTCCATAAGTCAATAGGAAGCCATTGGAGTGGATTAAGTACAAGATCAGATTTACACCTAAAAAAAATTATTTTAGCAGAAATATAAAGAGTGGACTAGAATGGAGATAGTTTTGAGGTTGGTGTAATAATTAAAATTGGGTGGTCAAATGTAATAATTAAAACTTTGGTTGTCAAAAATAATAATGGTTAAAAAAAAGAATTGTTGTGGTTGCTGTTTATAAAAGTTAAATTTTAAACTACAAGTTAGTAAGCTTTTGGTAGCTTTATTTACAGCAAGGTAAATATAGGAAGGAGGTAGGAAATATCACCTAACTAAAAATATTCTAAGTCCTAAATCTAGTACCTCGCTACATTGAGTGAGAATCTGAATGCGAATCTTACCAGAATCCAAAATCTGGATCAGAAAACTAAAATCCAGTGAGCCAAAGACACTGAAAAACCAACAAGAACTTTCAGCACACATGAGACCAAGACCGCCAAGAATCCCACCAGAGCTCATGCTCCCTAGGCTAAAGGCCACCGAGAATCAAGAGATCCAGAAGAAGAGCCAGAGAATCTGCCAAGCAATGAATGAATCCAAGAATCAAGAGCACTCAAGAATCAAAAAAGCAAATCTCTCTCAGGCTCCTGCTTATATACAGTTTTCTCTACCCATCAGCTCTCCTCATCACATCACAGAATCACAACCTTTCAATTTGCCTAGCACTGCCTAGGGGAGGACAGTGCTTGTGTTCTGTTAGGGCATTAACTTTCTTTGTTAGTGACTTACTAAGTGTTAAGTAGGGGTACTTTAAGTTTTTGTTTGATTAAGTTAAATAAACAAAGGGGATAAAAATTCCTTTTCACACTGAGAAACAGAATAATTAGAAAATTCTTGCAACAACCTAGGTAAAAGTTGCTGAGTGTTTAAACCAAGGTTATAGCTATGTAAATGGAGAGGAGGGGCCAAAACTGAGAGACAATTTGAAGGTATAAAGAGCAAGACTTGACAACTGATTAGATAAAAGTAGGATAAGAGAGAGAATAAGTTAAGAATTATGAATATGTAATGTTATGATTAGAAGAGACTAAAAGAGTGGTGGTACCTTCAACTGAAGTGAGGAAATTTGCAAGACAAAAACATTTTGGGGGTATGATAATAAATTCTACTTTGTACTATAAATATTAAAATTGATAAAAGCTGGTATAAATATATAAATTAGTAATTTAATTAAAGCCATGCTGATAGATAATTAGACCACGCGCTTGTAAGCATTCGAAACTGCCGCCCTCGCCATTACTGTCTCCTGTTTTCCTGTCTCCAGTCTGCTGGCCAAGAGAGCCTACTGGCAAAAAGAGCCACTCCCCCCTAACCCAGGAGATTTAAGCTCTTCCCTGGGTCAAGATGTAGGCCTTCCCAAGCCCCAAAACCTGGAAACGGAAACCAGTTGGACCATGTTGGATCACGGGAAATGTAGTTTTGATACATTTCCCATGTCCATAGAAATATATACACTTTTAGATGGCATTTCCCAAATTTCACTTTTACAGTACACATTGATAGGATGGCAACTAGGCAGTTGGCAATATTTGTTTGAAGCTCAGGGGAGAGACTGGTCCTGGATACATAGATTTAGGATACATCGTGATAGAGATAATAATTAAACACACAGGAGTTGATGAAGTCCCCAAAAAGGAGTGCAGAGAGAAAAGACAAAAGGCCTACTAGAAAGTTTTTGGGAATACCCAAAATTAGCCAGTGTGAACCAGATGATAAACCAGCAAAGGAGACTGGGAAGGAGTAGTGAAACAGATAAGAACACCAGAAGAGGGTAGTGTTAGGAAAACCCAAAGGAAAAAAAAATATCCAATTAGTGTTAAATGAAAAAGATGTGTTGAGAAGAATAGGGTCTGAAAATTGGCAATTAAGAGTTTTTTGGTAACTTTGGAATAAACAGTTTCAGTTGAGAAATGAGGTTGGAAGCTAAATTTCAAAAGATAGAGAACTAAAAGGAAAAGTAGTAGAAGCAATTAAGTATATAATTGTAAGATATCTGTGGGCTATCAAAATATATTGAAGTGACTCATGGATTAGATAGATAGATAGATAGATAGATAGATAGATAGATAGATAGATAGATAGATAGATAGATAGATAGATAGATAGATAGACAGATAGACAAGATAGATAGGAAGATAGATAGAATCTGAGGTCTGGCTCATTGTTATGGAAGGAAGATCATGCCAGCATCCTCAGCAACCCAAATCAGAGGAGGGGCAAGAAGGATTCACCACCATTAAGTTTTGGCACATTTCCCCTCTAGTTTAAAAGAGGAATATATTAGACTAGAATTATGTCTGTCTGCCACTAAACATCACTAGTTTAGGAGTATGAGTCAGTTCTAATGCTGGTTATACAAAAGACCATCATATCAGTGAACTAACCTCTTTTTCAAAGAAAACAGCAAACAGAAGTTATGTAAATTGCAGATTAGAGCATACTAAAAAAATACAAGAATAAATAACTTTTTCTGCTGAAAGCAAGATCTCAGTTCAACCAAGGAGAGGGAGAAAGATTGTTAGACTTTTATGATGTTATGTTGAAATAAGGAGTTCACTATATAGGGCCACAGGTCATGAAAGTCAAGAGAAATGATGGAGAGACCAGCTTCCTTACATGCTTTCAGCTTTGGGAATCCAAGCACTCAATCAAGAAATTCAAGTTTTCCTTTTTTTACTCATCTCTCTTAATGTGTTTCTCCAACTAATTGAAGTAAGTCCCTTCTCCTTCCTTGTGGCTTAGCATTTTCCCAACCAATCAGGAATCATTTCTCCTTGCAAGTATTTAGCACAAGACCTTCAGGGCATCAACAAAAAATCTGTTCCAAGAGAACTGAGATTATTATCATTATTGTATGTTATTAGTAATAATGTAATCACATTATTATTTTCTTGGCCCTTTCCTGAATCAAGGAAGGTCCTGTGGGCATTCGGGAATAAAACTAGGGTTATTCTTTTGGGGGGAAGAAATTATCACTCCATGGATGAATTAATACTTCTTCCTCCTTAATTTCTCACCCTAAATAAACTTATTAACTCCACCCCCCACCTTGACCCTCCTCACTCTGCAAAATAAACCTGCTAGCTCAAGAGCGTTATTGGTCAGATATGGGCCAATGGACCTCTGGAGAAGTGGAGCAGAGATATGAGCAGCCTATACAAGCTGTGACCTTTTATAAACACTTACAGTTTCCTTTCCCCAAGGCCCTTCCTGCCCTTGAACAACTTAAGGAAATCTTTCTTTCATCTTTCCCTGTACCTGTACATCTTTCTGCCTTTGGGGATGAAGCTTTCCCTTCTCTGTCTCTAAGTTTACAACTAAGATTTATGTCATAATTGAGGTGGGATACCATAGAGGCTTGGGGGGTCTCTGAGCAATAACACATAATCCAGAAATTAATACAAGGGAGCAAAGAAAATGGGATTTGCAATAAGAATCATCCAGCAATGCAGAGAAGAACTTCCAAAGGCGTCATCTGACTATGCTTCTGCTTTGCACGTACCTAATTATAACCTGAGCTGCTACAAATGGGAACAGGCTAAACCCTTTAAATCTACTTTTTTTAGTGGAAGGGAGGATAGATTTCTTAAAGATAGAGAATTTAAATTAAGCTTTAAAACACTGTGACCAGGCAAGATTTAATTCTGACAATTTAACCATAAGAATGCTAGCACGTGTCAGTACATTACACTACAAATTAGGGCAATCGAAGGATCTCTGTGCCTCATGAAGCTCAGCTGACTAACACAGGAGTAGCCCCCCCCCCCATTTCATTGCCAAATAGAGATTATTACATTCATCCCCTAATCCCAAATTTGGTGAAACTAAATTGGACATGCAGAATGGACTAAGTTCCCCAGCTCTGCTTATAATAAGACAGGGCAACTTAGTGCTCTTTTGCCTTGGAATCAATACATATTATTGATTCCAAGACAGAAGATAAGGGTTTTTATTTTTAAAAAAAAGAATAAGTTAGGGCAAGATAGAAGCCAGAATTGGGGTAACAGAATGAAACAGAGCATAGGCTCTGCTTTATGCACTGGTTAGAACATCCAGCCTAGTGTCAGAAAGATCTGAGTACAAATTTAACCTCAGCTACTTCCTACTCATGTGACCCTGGGCAAGTAACTTAAGCTATGTTTGCCTTAGTTTCCTTATCAGTAAAATGGGGATAACAATGGCACCTACCTCTCAGGGTTGTGGTAAGAATCAAATTAGATAATAATTATAAATCACCTAGTGCTTTATATATAGTTGGCACATAGCAAGTGCTGGACAAATATTAGCTATTCTTGTTGTTATTCCTTTTCCCCTTGTCTAGCATAATGCCTTGCTTAATAAATCTTTGTTGAACCTGAATTTAAATTAAATATATTTTGTGTTAGGGAAAGAGATTACCTTTTCCCATCTAGGTCTTTCTCAGCAAAACATCCTATCTTTTTTAAAAATTTATTTATTGATTTAAAATATTTTTCCTTGCTTCCATGATTCATGTTCTCTCCCTCCCCTCTTCCATCCCCCATCCTGGAGCTGATAAGCACTTCCCCTGGGTTATACATGCATTATTGCTCATAACTTATTTCCATAGTATTCATGTTTATAATAGAATGATCCTTTAGAATCAAAACTCCAAATTGTATACTGTGGATGGGATTAACTCTCCCTTGCCTATTTTTAAATTTAATGACCAGAAACATACACACCCTACTTAACTCCTAAGTGGGGGAGGTCTGCAACCTACATGCTAAAGTGGTTAAAACTCAGAAATAACTGACTGCCCCCTGGGTGGTCCTAAGCAAAGTTATAGATTGCAATTGGTCCCCATAAAGTAGAGAAAGGAACAGGAAGTGACATGGAAGAAGCACTACAAAAACCCTGAACTTCCTGTCCAAAACACACTTTTTTCCTTCAAACTTGTCCTTGGAGGAGCTCTGGCTTGGGACTTCAAACTGCTTCTGGTAAGACAGCTCTTGGATTTCCCTTCAGACTACCATGTGGGTGAGTGAAAAGGCTGACTCCTTTCCTAGCTTCTGGAGAGACTAGTTGTTGGATGAGGCTGTGTGTTAATTCACCACTGGGTCCTCTGGCTAAACGGCCCTCCCACTGAGGGTCCTCCAGTGGAAAGTTAATGAACCAGCCCGGAGTAATTATCTAGTGTGATAGGATAGATACCTTCTCCATCCTCTTTCTCATTTCTCTAACTTTATTCTTTCCCTCTGTTTTGTAAATAAAGCTGCTAAAAAGTCATTTGACTGGAGATATATTAATTTTGGTGACCACATTCTCTTGTATTTAGTCCAACCTTAATTTTTAACCCTTACAATACCCATAGAACCATGTGATCAATCATATGTATTTCTTCTGCATTTCTACTCCCACATTTCTTTCCCTGGATGTGGATAGCATTCTTTCTCATGAATCTCTTGGGATTGTCCTGGATCATTGTATTGCTACTACTAGCAAAATCTATTACATTTGATTGTACTACAATGTTTCAGTTTCTGTGTGCAATGTTCTCCTGGTTCTGCTAATTTCACTCTGCATCAATTCATTGAGGTTCTTCCAGTTCATAAAGAAATCAAGCAGTTCATCATTCCTTATAGTACAATAGTATTCCATCACCATCAGATACCATAATTTGTTCAGCCATTCCCCAATCAATGGACACTCCCTCATTTTCCAATTTTTTGCCATCACAAAAAGCTCAGCGATAAATATTTTTGTGCAAATATTTTTTAAATATCTTTGGGATAAATCCAGTAGTGGTGGTATATAGCTGGATCAAAGGGCATGAATTCTTTTAAAGCCCTTTGGGTATAATTCCAAATTGTTTTCCAGAATGATTAGATCAATTCACAACTCTACCAGTAATGTATTAGTGTCCCAATTTTGTCACATCCCCTCCAACATTTATTATTCTCCTTTACTGTCATATTGGCTAGTCTGCTAGTGTGACATGGTAAAACAACCCATCTTAATAGGGCCAGTATGGCCTAGTTGGCCACCAAATTAAAGTCATTCCTGGCATCAAGAATGATCTCTGAGAAATTACTAGAATAGGATAATAGCTGTACTCTCTTCCATTTTAATTTTCTTTGGTATATTCCTCTTCCTAAATAGTAGAGAGAGAAGAGTAAAAAATTTAGATTTAAGAATTTATGATGGAGACAGCTAGGTGGCTCAGTGGATAGAGAGCTAGATCTTGAGATGAGAGGGCCTGGATTAAAATCTGGCCTCAGACACTTTCTAGGTGTGTAACCCTGGGTTTAATCCAAGAACCTTTGGAACCAATATTTAGTATATATTCTAAGACAGAAGGTAAGGTCTTAAGTTTTTAATTAATTCTTCAAAAGAATATATAAGTTCAAATCCTGTATTATATACATGATTATAGATGTGATTCCTGAGAAAATCACTTAGTTCTTTTCAACATCAATTTCCTTGCCTATAAAAGGAGGAAATTGGACTCCATTATAATTCAAAATCTATAATATACCTCTTGATTTTTAAAACCAAGATTCTAGAATTAGAATTCCAAGATCCCCCCTGCCCAAGAGGAGACTTTACAAGGTATTTAGTCTAATGCCTTCATTTTATGTATGAGAAAACTCAGACTAAAAAAGATAAAATGACTTGCTTGAGGTCACACAGGTGGCACACACACACAGGTAGGTTTTGAACTCTAGTCTTTTGTCTCCAAGGTCATCATTTTTTTTTCTATATCATACTGCCTTCCCCCTGAAGGATCCAGTTTGAATATCCAATTCTACTAAAAAGTCAAGAGCGAAGGGTTAATATTAAATGCTGGAGGAGTAAAGAAATTGTATGACTCTGTCTCCTTCTTCTCTTCTTCAGCATTACCAACCACTATAAACCTCTCATGGCTCAGAGTGACCTCCTGAGATAATAATCCTATGAAGATCACTGTTAGTGAGGGAAAAACCAAAATAAGACTTCTTATAGTAGGTAGATTTTGTCTATCCTGGACTTTTACTTATTTGAGCTTTTTTCACTATTAAAATGTTCCCTTGCAATTTTTCCTGATTACTCTATTCTCTTTCCACAGTAATATAATTTGAATTTCATCATTTATTCAATGTGTAAGACATTCATTCCCCAAATGACAAATGTTCAAAGGATATGAATAAACAATTTTCAGATGAAGAAATCAAAGCTATCAATATATGAAAAAAATATTTTAAATCACTCTTGATTAGAGAAATGTAAATTAAAATAACTCTGAGGTACTATCTCACATCTATCAGATTGGCCAATATTACAGTAAAGAAAAGTGATAAATGTTGAAGGGGATGTGGCAAAATTGGGACACTGATGCATTGTTGGTGGAGTTGTGGACTGATCCAACATTTGAAACTGCACCCAAAGGGCTAAGAATCTATACATAACCTTTGACCCTAAAATACCATTGCTGGGTCTATAAACCAAAGAGATCATTAAAAAGAAAAAAGGACTTACTTGTACAAAAATATTTATAAGAGTTCTTTTTGTGGTGGCAAAGAATTGGAAATTGAGGGGATGTCAGTTTGGGAATGGCTGAACCAATTGTGATGGAATATAATTGTGCTATAAGAAATGATAAGCAGGATAATTTCAGAAAAAAGCTGGAAAGATCTATATGAACTGAGGAAGAGTGAAATAATGCAGAACCAGGAGAACTTTGTACATAGTGTCAACTTGGAATCTAGAAACCCCAATCTTGAGATCTTGAGAACCCCAAGTTTGTAGCAGTGTAAGGTCTGAAGATCTCAAGTTTGATCTTGTCACATGAAAATTTATCTCAGAGTTTCAGACTAACAATAAACCTTAAAGTACTTTAGGTGGAGCTAGCATATTCATTCTGATGTTAAGTACCTTTTTTGACCTGGTAGGTTTTCCTATTGTATCAAAGTCCTTTCTCAGGAAGCCCATCCCTTGGTTGGATTTTTCCCTTTTGTGTCCATTGTAAGACATCCAAAGGCTCCCTGATAACCCTATCTAGAACTCCTTATTTCTTTGTAGCCATTATAAAGCCAATCAACCACAATCTCCTGTCCTTGGTACTCCAAGAGGTATATAAGTTCCCCAGTTTTCATAGTTCCTCAGAGCTATCATCTCTGTTTGTAATTTCTCCCAGGGACACTGTTTGCCAGAGTAGCCAGAGTCTTGGGCTCTGTGTGGAGGCCTAGATATTTGCACACTATCCTTTTCCTGATTAAAGACTTGGTTTTTCTGACTATTTAATAATTTTGTGTTTATTCCAGTTTAACATTAGTAAAAGCAATAGTGTATGATGATCAACTGTGAAAGAATAATTGAATTGAATCATACTAATTTACTTGAATAATTCTACTTGAGAAGGGTGGGTCATGGAGGCCTTTCTGTGATGAAGGATGAGGTTCTGGGCTAGACTACTGAAAAACAGATCCTTTATTATGTAGATAATTTATTTATTGAATGGATCAGAAAAAGGACATTCATATGAGAAAAGCAGCTTGGATTGTTCCAAGAATCTAAGAAAAAACAACTCCAGAAAAACGTACTCAGGACTTATTTGAAAGTAGCTCTGAGACAAGAACTCTTACAGATTGCTGAAGGGCATTGTTTTCCAGTAGTTAATTTGAATATGATTACTTTGAAGACTTTGAGATATATTAGTGGGAAACTCTGTATCAAAGAACTGTTTTGGGACTATGGGACTATTGTATAATAACTATAGAAATGTAGATTTGGAGTTTTTGCTTCATAAGCTTTTTTGTCCTATAGAAATGTAGATTTGGGGTTTTTGCTTCATAAGCTAGAGGTGAGTACCTTCATTTTTGGAGACACAGCTTTGAAGCACAGGAACCATAGAATAGAAGCCAAGAAGACAAAAGCAACTACAGAAACAAAGAAGCCAGAATAATTGGAGCAGAGGCCAAATCAGAGGAAAAGAAAATCATCTATATTGAGAGCTAAAAATATATCTGAGTGCCCTCTGCTGAGCTGAGCTGAGAAATGATTGGAGATGGCTGAAAACAAAATTCACTGGTGGGAGTTAATTGTAGAAAAACCTAATACTTTAAAGGAAAAAATCCTTTACTTTGGGTAAAAATTCAGCTGTGTTTGTTTCCTGTGCTTTTTAGATCCACCTATAACTTAAAATGAAAGGAAAGGAATATACAGAAATACTGGAGAAATTATTATGCCAAGGAAAAGAATTTCTAAACCAAATAAAAAACTTTCAAATTGAGAGTTAAAGAGTCAGAATCAAGGAGCAAGCCCTGCAACAAGGAGGTACAAAATCAGATCTTTCCCATAACTGGTATTATCTAGATCCAAAATTTGATTCTCTAGTGGTCTCACATTCTTTCCAATCTTGGGGAAGAGTTGCCTCATATGGAAGGACTATTGTAGTCCTTCTAGATGGTGGGTCTCATCAACCTCAATATGCTATAGAGGGGCATTACAATTCTGTGGGATTCTGTCCCTAGAAAATTCAGATTTCAATTTTTTGGAAACAGGAGTTTTCTTGACTACCTATGGAATGGGATCCTTTCAGCAGTTCTTCTTCTGTATAATTAATTTATTTACATATGCTGTATATAACTTGTTTATTTGTTTTCTTGTTGTCTTTTCTATTAGAAAAATATTCCTTGCTCTGTAGCATGACATTTGGTAGGTAAATGAGAACACTTTGATTTTTTTTTTTTTTTATCCTGGGACTCCATTCTAGGAGCATAGGGCCACAACCAGTAGGCAATGGGTCACGCAGGGTCACCCAGCTGGGAAGTGTCTGAGCCCAGATTTGAACCTAGGACCTTTCATCTCTAGGCCTGTCTCTCAATCCACTGAGCTAGCCCAGCTGCCCCTACTTTAGGTTGCAGTTTCTTTAGCAGATGTAGTTTTTACAGGGTGGGGTTGCTAGCCCCACGCCCAACCCTAGCCCGTCCTTGGCCCAGGAGTGGTAAGGGTGGGCGATAGGGGTCAAGTGACTTGCCCAAGGTCACACAGCTGGAAGTGTCCGAGGCCGGACTTGAACCTAGGACCTCCAGTCTCCAGGCCTGGCTCTCAATCCACTGAGCCACCCAGCTGCCCCTACACTTTGATTAGAGCTCCAAATTCAAACATTACCAGGGAGGAGAATCTTGGTAGAGTAAAAAGATATTATTATTGATTTCTCCAAGATTTAACTGAGTACTCAATCAAAACATGGATTATAATAACAGCATGATATATTACATTTATGTAGCACTTTAAGGTCTGCTTTTTTTGTTTTTAAATCCTTACCTTCTATCTTAGAATTGATTCTAGGTATCAGTTCCAAGGAAGAAGAGCAGTAAGAGCTAGGGAATATGTGTTAAGTGACTTGCCAAAGGTTACACAACTAGGAAGTGTCACAGGCCAGATTTGAACCCAGGTCCTCCTGACTCTAGGCCTGTCTCTCTCTCCACTATGCTACCTAGCTGACTCTGTATCATTTTCTTATTGGTACCATTTACAATTAATTGATTTTGTCCTGTCATGGTTTTTTTGTCTCTGACTTTAGTTTATGTCTGGGTCTTAGCCTATGTAATAAGGGGATTTGTAGGATGTAATATGGGAGTCTGCAGGATGTAATATGAGGCTGAAGCTAGGTGTAATAACTGGTAGGAACAGGGAATAAGACAAGGTAAGGGACCCAAGGCTGGAGGTAATCAAGGGAATAGACTAGGTAGTAGGGAAATTAAGGCAATGTAGTGGATGAGGAAGGTATAATGATGAAGGTTGGTAGTTGAGGTGGTAGGAGAAATAAAGGAATGTCTGAGTTTAGGGAGTATAGGTAACAAAGGTTGCAAGGGAGAGGATGAATTAATCTAAGACAGGCAAACAGCAGCAGGGAAATACAGACTGGGACTCAGGTTAAAGACAAAACACTGAAGGGAAATAGACTGAGTCCTTCAAGTAAAAGGACACTTTACAGAGCCAAGTTAGAGTCAGTCAAGACAGCTGGAAACTAACTTCAGGCTTTAGTCAGTTTCACAGGAAGGGACTAGTATTGAAGTTACACTTCCTCCAAAACGGACACCTTCAGCTTCCCTCAAAACTCCAGAGAGTATGTTATTCCTCTCTCTCTTCCTCTCTCTCTTACTAATTAACTAATGAAGTAGCCAAAAGCTCTTGTTTAAACACAAATGGGGTTTATTGTCTTCTAGGATAGACTGGCAGGGTAGAGGATTAGGGTAGCCCTAACAGCCACTTAGAGAAACCTCAGGTGGGGAAGGGAAGCAGGAACATGAGACTGAGAAAGGACCTGCCTTAACTTAGCTCTCAAGGTGGTTTGTAATCAATGGGGTTAGGAATACAAAGACTCAATAGATAATTTGTTGCAAGGGTAAGACTAAATTATCACAGATTTGAACTAACTCTCAGATCCACTCTCCTTTTCACTCTTCTCAGACATTCAGGTAGGAAAAATGAAGGTAGGAATAAGGTAGGGTAGGGAGATTCAAAGGATTTAGCTAAATTAACAAATCTCAAAAGAAACTGCAAGTATAGGCCAGGTTTCAATCTAAAGAAGGAGCTCAGAAGGACCCTGGTTCCCTGCACGAGTTCCCAGGACCAGTTCAAACTTTCCAAGATTCTAAACTCTCTTTAACTGACAGAAGAACTTGGCAAAGCCTGCAAAAATGTTATGCCTCCCTCTCTGCACCACACCTGCTACAAATTTAGAACTCAGCTGGCCTGTAATGGATTCAGTTTTACAATCCAGCTCATTTTGTCTCAAGGAATTAACTGACCTTGGACTATGTGTATGAAGGCAAAGGAATCAAGTCTACACATTGGGTTTTGTAGCTGTGTGATCCTAAACAAGTTACTTAAACTGCCTTAGTTTCCTCAACTGTAAAATACACATAATAATAACACCTCCCAGAGTTGTGAGGATAAAATAAAACGATGCTTGCAAACCTTAAAATTTTGTTTGTTATTGTTAGTTATTGTTAACTAGTTTTTCTGCCTTCTAGTTTCCTTTTTTATTTTTTTAACATAGTTCAAAAACAAAGTCCTAAGAATGGACATTTCCAGCTTTGGAGCTGACTATTCATGAGTAATCCCTGAGTTCTAAAGTTCCTGAGTTTAAGAATCAGGTGCAGAAAATTAGAGAGATTTCCTTAAGAGTTTGCTTCACTGAGAGGGTGAAATAGCCTTTGTGTTTTAGGGGATCCTGGAGAAATTTTATCTAGAGACCTCTATGTAGCTTGCCTTTTGCACTGGAAGAACTACGGGGGTAGGAGTAGGGGATTGCCAATCTGTTGAAGGGATTCATGGAAGAATTATTACACAAGATAGCTATTTTCTTTCAGTGAATGAATGACTTCTAGTTCACCTTATGTTCCTAGGTTTTTGTTGGTAGAGGTTCATAAGTTCTATGAATTCATTTGGGACTGGACTTTCCTTCTGAGAGGGGGAACATGATATTTCCTTATATTTCACTTTTATTCAGTTTTAAAATTATTTTTTCTAGTTGCTTGGATTGTCAAAAATTCATAAGAATCAGGCAGGAAGTAACCTATGCTAAACTTTGTAGAACTGTTGAATTTGCTTAATTCTACATTTAGGGATGTAGAGATACAAGCTCTGGAAAACCTAGGCCTTCCATAAATACTATTTATGTTGAGATTGTCTAAAAACTATTCTAAATAGATTCATTTATATGATATTTAGGAGGTCACTAAGAATTCTGACACATGGACTTTATAAAGACTTTAGTGTGCTTCATTTTGAAAAGGATGTGTGATATCTCTTGCTTGTGCATGAACTGTGTTTAAGTGAGACAGAATTGCACAAAGTCCTCAGCCTCACTCTCCTAGGGTCATCAAAGTTCAGTGGTTAGACAATTTAGGACAATTAGCTAGGGCCCAGGATGTAGTAGACAGACCAGAGTGTCATGCCTGCCTCCCAACTAAGTGCTGGGCATGTCCCACCCACCCCCTTACCTCATACAAGGGAGGGAGAACGCATTCCCATTGGGCTGCTGGATAGAGAGGTGGATGAAGTGAGGAATGTCCTCAGTGAGTGTAGAGAGGGGGAGGGGAATGACCAGAGCACTCCACTCCCCTCTAGCTCTGTCACCTGTGAGCCACCCACCTTACTCCCTGTGCGTTCCCATTGGGCCGCTATAGGCAGAGGGGCAGGTAAAGTGAAAAAATGCCATCAGGCACGGTGGAGAGGGGGATGGGAGTAGCTTCCTTAGTTCCTCTGCTTTTCTAGTAACTCTGGAAGGGGTAATTGGCCATGTGCCCATAGAGACCAATCTGTTTGCTATCTTTAGCACCTGTGCCATAGGCTCACCATCATTGCTCTAGACTTTAGTGTAGAGAATTAGAGCATAAAAAAGAATTGACAGACATTTAAATAGTGAGATGAACAAAATTACCAAATATATATACCCATTTTATTGTCTGGAGACAATAAATATTTAAATAAGAAGGGGATTATAATGAGAGTAATCAAAGGAACTCTTCATCCTAGTTAGTATTGGCTTCATTACATTCCGTGGGGCAAGAAAGATGAAACTGGAGAGTTCTGCTACAATATGGTATCTGGAGTGGGACTGAGAGCTGGAAAAAAAGATAATGATATATTTTATAAATTTTTTGTAATAATTTTCCACAACAGAGAGAGGATGTTTTAAATGAGAGACATAGCAGTCTTTACTGAGCATGTAATCAATACTCAGTTGATAATGAATGAATTGTAAATTACCAAATTTGGGATGGGTCAGCCTTCCTAAGTTCCATTTGGGCTTTGTTGGCTAACTGGATTCAGTTGTCATTAACCACCCATAAATTGGATATAATAAACAAGTCTTTCATTTCCAGCAGAAACAAAGTTTCCTGAAAGGCAGTTTGTTGGTCTAAAATAATTACCTCCTATCAGGATGTGTTAAAACTGAGAAGTAACAAGGATTCCAGTTACCTTAAGATTTATAGTACATGACATGCCATTCTTTCCACAATAACACATTTGCATAAAATGCTTAAATTACTGCAGTTTCATCAGAACTGAAAATGCAATATGCTTACCACAACATTTCTCTGGGGATGGACAATGGTCTGAAACAAAAACAATATGCATTGGCTCAGCTTTGTGTCTTTATTAACAAACGTGTCAGGTTACATTGCTAATATCATACCATTTAAATGGCATGAAAACAAAATATCACCAAATTGAGGTGGGGAGGGGGAGCTTACTGACTTCTACCCATCCATCTTACTATTTTCCAGTATTCTTTGTGTCAATTTAAAAGTATTTCTTTAAATATGTAAGAAAACTATTGATTGAGAGGCTGGTGATGCTGTGATTCAGTCCATTTGCTTATTTGATGCCTTTTGACTTCTGCACTGAGGATATTTTCTTTTCCTTTATTCAGGTACTTAGCTTCATTTTACCTCAGAATGGAGAATTCACAAAATTGGAGACAGATACTGAAAGGGGAATAGGGTCTCCCCAACCCTTTAGGAACAAGATAGATATCCTGGATATTTAGAATATAGTCTTCCTCAGAGGTAGAGTTTTGACAAATTTTGGTAATTCAAAGGTTATCTTCTTATTCTAAGATGTCAGGAACTCCTAGAAAAGTTGGTTTAGCTTTTCTGAAGATAGTAAGAGACCATAACATACCTGGCTCCTCCTTCCCACTTACCTCCATTATTATGTCTTATTAATAGTACAGAACAATATAATTAAGGCTAACCAGAAACTTATTCAATCTAGTCACCCAACAAATGCTTATTAAATACCAACTTATTCAGAATATTGAACTGGATACTTTAACTTTATAAAGATAGGATCATAATATTTAGAACTAGAAAGAACTTTAGAGATCATATAAACAAGGCATAGTTAGTACTGTCCAAATGGAACTTAGAATCCAGATGATCTCTACCTCCTGATATAAATTTCAAAAGGTGGCACAAGTGGGGGCAGCTGGGTAGCTCAGTGGAGTGAGAGTCAGGCCTAGAGACAGGAGGTCCTAGGTTCAAACCCGGCCTCAGCCACTTCCCAGCTGTGTGACCCTGGGCAAGTCACTTGACCCCCATTGCTCACCCTTACCAATCTTCCACCTATGAGACAATGCACCGAAGTACAAGGGTTAAAAAAAAAAAAAAAAAAGTGGCACAAGTAGTGAAGAGATTCAACTAAAAAAAAAAATCCGAAGTTCTTTATTCAGTTTTAAGGGAAAGGGAAGGAGTGGTGGTGATTGAAGAAATCAATCAAGGGAAGAGAATAAGCATTTATATAGTGCCTACAATGTGCCAGGCACTGTGGCAAGCACTTTTTACAAATATTATCTTGTTTCATCCTCAAAACAACTCTGTGAAATAGGAGTTATTACCTTTCTTTTCTGGTTGAGGAAACTAAGGTAAAATGACTTGCTCAGGGTCGCACAGCAAGTAAATATTTGAAACTGGACTTTAAAATCAGGATTTACTGACTCCAGACCCAGAGTTCTGTCTACTATGCCACCAGCTGCCTTTATGTATCTCCTCACTCTACCCTACTTAAAGCAACTAACAAAATGTCCTACATTCTGATACTTATCAAATAAGAATTCATCTATTAAATTGATCAATTAATTCACAGTATCAATCAATCAATTAATTTAAGCCCAAACAATCTAGTTAACCAAGTTGGGGAAGAATAAAGTGTTTCAGGCCGTTAAATGAAATGACATTATATGGAAGTGTATTAGGATTGGTTGAGAAGATTCAACCATGTCCTTTTGGGGCACACATAAAAAAAAATCTGACATTTGAGTGATGGAGAAGCCTATGAAGAGAGCAGCTTCAGCTTTACATCTTAAAGGTAATTACTTAAGTAATTTGGGGAATGGGGAGAAGAGCAATAAATTACTCCTTTGCTGTATATGTTCTCTAAACTTGAGTCCATTTTCTCCTGATTCTGTATGCACTTTGGAAGAGGGTACCCTGCTCTGGTTTGAGGATCTTTTTGTAACTTTCTTTTGAAATATTCTTTTGTACGTTCTTACTGAACCATCTTAGTAAATGCCTATTTCTAACGAAGTCTTTAGTCTTTCTGGCTAATTGATATCAATTGATAATTAGTTAAAGGCTGTTATAATTATTGGAGGTCTCTTTATCTATTTGAGATGGTAGAATGATGTACAGAGAGAAATAAGATGCCCCTTCTCCCTTATAACAGTTGCCCAGGCAGGATCCTTCAGGTCTAAGAGGTATATCCCTTCAGGACCCACTTGGGGTTAATTGATATGTTGATTGGGCTCTTTAGCTAGGATAATGCCTTGTATTCTGACTGCGATTTCTCCCTACTCAAAACAAGCTTTGAAACTGCTTTAGGAAGGTACTTTAAACTTTATATTAAACAAGAAGGATATGGGTAAAGGACTGTGGTATAGGAGACCCTATTCTAATGGTTACTAATAAAATCTCAACTGCTGGCAGATGAAGAATCAATGTAGCTTCCCTCTGGTTTAGCCTGGCCAGGACTAAACCAGAGTAGGTAAACTGCTGGGATATCTTTAGCTTCTTCTTCAATAGATCTTCAGCCTTACAGTTCCACCTTACAGTTCCACCCTCTTCTTCGTCTCCTGCCCACTTCCCGGATCCCTCCCGGGCCCTGGGAAACCTAGATATCTAGATGATGAAACTCCTAATATCTAGGGGCAGTAGACACCAAGGTGGTGGTCAGGTATGGTATCTCAAGTACCGGAAGAGATGTTTGCACCCTCTCACTCCAAGACCAGGATCCACTGATCTCCAGCCTCAGCACAGGTCAAAGACCCAGAACTTCTGCTCAGGGTTCTCAACTGCCCCTCCTGCCTCTCGCATGACCTCCCTGGGAACATTCCATCCAAATGACTTATTTGTCAATCAAAGGTGAACTTCAAGCTCCCAGAGATTCAATATAACAAGGCTGGTGAGCAATATAGCATTAGAAAGGAATCCCTGACTCCTCAGGATTATCTCTAGAATCTTGAGAAGAGAAGTAGCCAGGCCTGGTGACCCAGGCTGTCAGTGGGAGTTTGGGAAACTGAACCAAGAGTCCAATATACTACTCCCTTCCTTTGTTCTTTCCTTCCTTCCTCCTTCCTTCTTTCTTTTCTTCCTTCCTTCCTTCCATTTCCTGAAATTCTACTATGAATCCAGCACTGTGCTAAGCCTTAAGACTGACACAGAAGAATTGTAAAGCTTAGTCTTTGCCCTTTAGAATTAGAGCAGCAGTGATGTAACAGGAAATACTAAGTGCAAGGCAGCATGAAAAAAATGGATGACTTACATAGGAAGAGGGACAAGACAAGAATATTCCAAATGAGGAACAGAACAACCTTTATACAACGCACAATACTTCTCAGTTTGCATATTTTTAAAAAAATTTCTTAAAAAAATATGTGAAAATCAGAAATTTTTCCTAAGCATTCTTTGAACATGGGAATGAATTGTCTGTTAGAGTCCAAATAAAAGATCATCTGATTATAAGATAATAGGATTTTCAAGCTGGAAGAGAATTCGAATATCTTATAAAATCCTCTTATTTGAGAGGAGTTAACTGAGGCCAAGAAAGGAAAAGTGACTGAGCCCAGGATATATCTATTTTGTCTGTCCACCATGCCAAGCAGGGGAATCCTACTAATTCTCCAACAGGTCCATTATGTCCAACTTCTGGGCACAGAAAAGACTTTTGTGAAATATCTGGTACAAAACAAATGTTTTTTTATTTGTTTGTTTTTCCCAACTAGTGTTCTTTTAAGGGAATTCTCACAGAAAACCTTTATTCACTGAGACAGACAGGAAAAGACAAAAAAAGAGAGAGAAGGAAAGAGAAGGGAGGAGAGAGAGAGAGAGAGAATGACAGAACAGAACAGAGGGGGAACAATACAAACAATGAAGAAAACGATGAGAAGAAAACCAAACAACAAGAAATGGCAGCAGACCTCAGATTCACTGCAATAACTGAACTTGTGAAGATTTTCCTTGAAATATTTTTGACCTTGGCATGAAAATTTAGGATACAGTGGAAGCTTGTATGGTCTTGAGGCTTTTGCAAATATTATGGGCTCTGCTTCTAAGGGGAAAGAATATAGATATAAAACAAATCCTATTATAATATTGTTCCAGCTCAGAGGAATATAGGAAAAAGAGATGAATTTGGTGTCAGATAACCAGAGTCTAAATCCTGGCTCAACCGTTTATTATTCATGCAACCCTAAGTAAGTCTTCTTAATTGATCTGGGCCTCATTTTCCTCGTCTGTAAATGAGAGGGTTGAACTGTATGATCTTTAATGTCCTTTGCAGATTTAAATCTACAATAATAATTGTTTTGACCCAGAATCTGTGTATTTCAAATATTGCTTACAATAACTAGGTCATCAGCTGAAGCTTAAATATCTTTTAACTATATGATTTATGTAATGTGGATTTTTATCATATGGTTTTACTTGAGCCATAAAATGCACTATAAATCATGGGAAGAAGTCTGAGCTTTAATTTCTTAACAAATAAGTTAATACACAGGTGCCTAGAAAAGATCTCCATTTAGTCTGGCCATTTCAAGTACACAGGTCCTGCAAATGACAGGAATTGCTTCCTTCTTTGGATATAAGCAAAAGCCTTTGTCCTCCTTTTGCAAATCCAGAGAATGGTTGCAAAGTTAGACTAGATGATTTTGAAGCCATGTTGAGAGGAAGAGTGGAAGGCAGAAATATTCAGAATCTAATTTTTTTCTAGACTTTTTTTGCTTTCTTTTTTTTAATTTCCAATTCATATCTGAGTTATAGTTTTTGTTTTAAAAGGAATGGAAAGGGTTGAAAAGGGTTACAAAGACTGATCTCCATGGCCCCCCCCCCACCTTGTAATTACCAAATTAACACGTTTTAATGGGCAAAGCCCTCCAGCAGCCTGCTGTGATTAATGCACAAGTCCAATTAGTTGCAGAGTTTTTCCCTGTAATTTTAACCCACTTAAATAGCATGAGAGTCTGTGGTGTCTCTGGGGTGAGCCTCCCCCACACAAGCTCACTCCCCCATGATTTAATAGAATCCCTAGTGCTTAATTAAAGAGACAGCTTGGTGTCTCATTGCACTGCACTGAATAGGATATGGCTCCCCTAACTAGGTACAGAGGTAGGAAAAGGATCCCCAAATTCATTTATTCATTCATTCAAAAATTATCAATTCAAGGTTCAACTCAAGTGCTATTTTCTATTTCCCCCATTTGTTAGTATTTTCCTGCTTCCTAAAATGACTGTATTTTGTATATAATGTATACATGTATATAATGTGTATGTCATTGCCCCTCAATAGAATATAAGCTTCTTGAAGGCATAAATTGTTTCTATATTTGTCTTTGCATCATCTGGCCTAAAATATGGTAGGTTCTTTTTCTCTTTAAAAAAAATTATTTATTTGTTTGTTTGTTACATTTAAATGTCCAGTTCCCTCCCTCCCTCCACTCCTCTCCTTAGAGAAGGCATCATTTTACCAAGATATATGTATATATAAAACTATGTCTTACTTAATTCATTTATCAGTTCTTTCTCCGGAGGTAGATATACATACCATTCTTCAAATAATATTTTTGTTGTTGTATATAATGTTCATTTGGTTCTGCCAGTTTCAGTCTTTATAATTTCATGTAGTTTATATCACATATATATCACAACTTGTTTAGTCATTCCCCATGATGGAAATCCCTGCAATTTCCAGTTCTTTGCCACCACAAAGAGAACGGCTATAAATGTTTTTTAAAATTCTTAATAAATGTTGGTTGAATTAAATTAAACTGAGCACCTATTAAGTAAATAGTACAATGCTAGGTATTGTAGGGAACGCAAAATAAATGAAGGATGTTGATTCTGCCCTAGATGGGCTCACAATCTAGTTGGGAAGACAAAATATCTATACACTATTGTACCACTACTATATGAAAGATATAATACCATTCTTCTCTCCAAGTACTCAGGTCCAATCCCCTACCACTTGAAATATTAAGATAATAATGCAGAGCAGTATAAAATTTAGCACCAAAATGAGTAGAAGCAATTTGGGCGCAGAGACTTAAGTCTGATTGCCTTTTGGATTTCCTTTTAGGCCTCACCCATTACTTAAGTACATATTACAGGAGAACTGTAATATGTTTGTTGAAATGAATTAAAATGATTACATCCTCAAACTCTTCAGGAGAAGTCCTCCAGAATAAAATAAGGGAAATCATCAAAATCAAGATTAATTCTACTTTCTTAGCTCATTTTAAGCCATGGATTCTCAATAAAGCTGCTTTATTCCTTCAAATATACTAGCAACAATCTGTTACTCCATCCAGAGAGGAAAAGGCAAAAATAATTCCTTTACTCCTTTGCTAGACAGGCAGTTTAGCTTTAAGAACTTGTATCCAGAATTTAAAGGGCTAAGCTGTCTCACAATAAATAAGAAAATGAATTTTCCCAATAGCCCCAGGGCCACATAGTGACTTGTAGTTCATGAATAACCCATGCTTTTTTTGAGGAGGAGCTCTGCTAAATTGATCTCAGTGCTTCTGGGCTTAGCATATCCCCTTCTTACAGGATAACAGTCTACAATCAAACCCTAGTGATTCCTGCTCCTCAGTTCATTTTTTGCTGACCTCCTGTTCTAAGCTGAGTTTACGGTAATCAGAGGAACCAGACAGTGCTTGTTTTTCTTTTGGCTAGCCTTAGGCTGGGACTGAACCAGTGCATCAGTGAGGAGGAAAATGCAGAGAATATCAACTAGAGTTACAGGCCACTAACAGCCTCTACCCTATATTAATGTGACATTTTCCTGAATTGATTATTTCCACTCCTCTTCTGAACTTCTCTGGGTCTGTGAAAGGCACTACCATCATTTCAGTAACCCAGGTTCTACCTAAATTCAATAGTTTCAGCCTTAAAGGCTCACTTTACCTCCCTCCTCAGTTGCCAAATCTTATTTTTCTACCTCCACAACATTTCTCTCAAATAACCCCTCCTTTTTATTTAAATAATTATCACCCTAGTTCATGTTCATGACTTTCACCTGATCTCTATCAATAGTCTCCTCATCTCTCTCTCTCTCTCTCTCTCTCTCTCTCTCTCTCTCTCTCTCTCTCTCTCTCTCTCTCTCAATTCATCCTATAGCCACCTACCAAGTGATTGTCCTAAAATTCATACTGACCATATCTGTAGACATCTAACACCTTTTTCTTTCTCCAAGTACTTGAATCCAATACCTGAGGTCCTGCACTTGAACTATTAAGATAATAATGTAAGACACTATAAAATTCAGCACCAAAAATGAGTAGAAGCCATTTGGGGGTGCAGACTTGAATCTGATTAGCCTTTGTAGTGGCTCTCATTACCTGTTGGATCAAATGCAAACTACTCTCTCTCTCTGGCATCTAGAGTCTTACACAACTTGATCCCAACATACCTTTCCAGTCATATATTATTCCCCTTCCTGTACTCTACAATTAAGTCAAACTGGCCTATTTCCTATTCCTCATAGACCCCATTTTATTAGATAGATAGATAGATAGATAGATAGATAGATAGATAGATAGATAGATAGATAGATAGATAGATAGATAAACAGACAGACAGATAGGTTAAATGATAGTTGAAATGCTACTCTTTGCATTCCTGCCTCCCCCCAAATTCTTTACCTCTTGTTTCTGGTTTTCTTAAAAGACACAGACTTAGCTTAGGTACTATATATAGTCTCATCAATCATTTCCTGAGCTACCTGGAGGCAGGTACCTTCCCTTCTCAAATTCCCCTGTATTCACTTTATATATATTCTGTATACATTTATATATGTACATGTTGTCTCTTCTGAATGAACATAAGCTCCTTGAGAATAGGAATGATTCCATGTTTGTCACTATAGCCCCAGTGTTCAACACAGTGCCTGGTATATAGTAGACATTTAATAAATACTCATTGGTTGAATTTGAACCTAACTTAACAAAAGCCCTGTTTCTCCAGAATCATAATAATGACAAATGTCAATGTTATGGTTCCCTGAGGCTGAATTTTAAAAGATCATTAAAGATTAAAGAACACCAAGTCAATTAATGCAACAAGCCAAGAATCTCAGAAATAATTACATTTAATTTTATCATATTTATTTGGCATTAGTTATGTGTCCATAATTCCATGTCTCTAAGGGTCTGGAGCTTGCATTTGGCAGATGACATGGCAGAGCTGCAAATTCATAGGCTCAAGTGTAACACAGGACCCTGAAGGTGACTTTTATTTTATTTTTTTATTTAATTAATTAATTTAGAATATTTTCCCATTGTTACATCACATTGAACCATATGACAATCATGTTTTTTTCTTCTGTGTTTCTATTCCCACAGTTCATGTTCTGCATGTGGATAGTGTTCTTTCTCATAAGTTCCTCTGGATTATCCTGGATCATTGCATTGCTGCTAGAAGTCCATTACATTAGATTGTGCCTCAGTGTATCTGTCTCTGTGTATAAGGTTCCCCTGGTTCTGTTCCTTTCACTCTACGTCAATTCCTCCAGGTCATTGCAGTTCACATGGAATTCCTCCAGTTCATCATTCCTTTCAGCACAATATTGCATCACCATCAGATACCACAATTTGTTCAGCCATTCCCTAATCAATGGACACCTCCTCATTTTCCAGTTTTTTGCCACTACAAAGAGCATGGCTATGAATATTTTTGTACATGTATTTTTCCCCTATTATCTCTTTGGGGGACAAACTCAGTATGGCTGGCCCTTTAGGTATAACTCCAAATAGCCTTCCAGAATAGTTGGATCAATTCAGAACTCTACCAGCAGTGCATTAATGTCCCAATTTTGCCATATCCCTTCCAACATTTATTACTTTCCTTTGCTATCATAGTGGTCAATCTGCTAAGTGTGAAGTGGTACCTCAGAGTTGTTTTGATTTGCGTTTCTCTAATTATGAAAGATTTAGAACACTTATTCATGTGATTGTTGGTAGTTTTGATTTCTTTATCTGAAAACTTCCTATCATGTCCCTTGCCCATTTTTCAATTGGGGAATGGCTTGATTTTTTTGTACAATTGATTTAGCTCCTTATAAATTTGAGTTTTTTCTTAATTTATTGCTTCTCTTATAATTTTAGTTGCATTGCTTTTATTTGTATAAAACCTTTTTAATTTAATGTAATCAAAAGAATTCATTTTACATTTTGTAATATTCTCTATCTCTTGCTTGGTCTTAAATTCTGTCCTTTCCCATAGATCTGAGAGGTATACCATTCTATGTTCACCTAATTTACTTATACTTTCCTTCTTTATATTTAAGTCATTTATTCATACTCAATTTTTCTTGGTATAGGGTGTGAGATGTTGATCTAAACATTATCTCTCCCATACTGTTTTCTAATTTTCCCCGCAGTTTTTGTAAAATACTGAGTTCTTGTCCCAAAGCTGGGATCTTTGGGTTTAACGCACACTCTCTTACTGAGGTCATTTACCCCAAGTCTATTCCATTGATCCTCCCTTCTGTCTCTTAGTCAAGGACCATATATTGTGTTGTTTGTTTGTTTTTATTTCCATCCTTGGAAGTCTTTTTTTTATTTTTTTAACATTTATTAATATTTATTTTTTAGAAAAGTTAACATGGTTACATGATTCATGCTCTTACTTTCCCCTTCACACCCCGACCTCCACCCCCCAACCCATGGCCGATGCGCATTTCCACTGGTTTTAACATGTGTCATTGATCAAGACCTATTTCCAAATTGTCGATAGTTGCATTGGTGTGGTAGTTTCGAGTCTATATCCCCCATCATTGTCCACTTCAACCCATGTGTTCAAGCAGTTGCTTGTCTTCTGTGTTTCCACTCCTGCAGTTCTTCCTCTGAATGTGGGTAGTGTTCTTTTCCATAAATCCCTCAGAATTGTCCTGGGTGATTGCATTCCTGCTAGTACAGAAGTCCATTACATTCAATTTTACCACAGTGTATCAGTCTCTATGTACAATGTTCTTCTGGCTCTGCTCCTTTTGCTCTGTATCAATTCTTGGAGGTCTTTCCAGTTCACATGGAATTCCTCCAGTTTATTATTCCTTTGAGCACAATAGTATTCCATCACCAGCATATACCACAGTTTGTTCAGCCCTTCCCCAATTGAAGGGCATACCCTCATTTTCCAGTTTTTTGCCACCACAAAAAATGCGGCTATAAATATTTTTGTACAAGTCTGTTTATCTATGATCTCTTTGGGGTAAAAACCCAACAATGGCATGGCTGAATCAAAGGGCAGGCATTCTTTTATAGCCATTTGAGCATAGTTCCAAATTGCCAACCAGAATGGTTGGATCAGTTCACAACTCCACCAGCAATGCATTAATGTCCCAATTTTGCCACATCCCCTCCAACATTCATTACTCTCCCCTTCTATCATTTTAGCCAATCTGCTAGGTGTGAGGTGATACCTCAGAGTTGTTTTGATTTGCATTTCTCTAATTATTGGAGATTTAGAATACTTTCTCATGTGCTTATTGATATTTTTGATTTCTTTATCTGAAAATTGCCTATTCATGTCTCTTGCCCATTTATCAATTGGGGAATGGCTTGATTTTTTATACAATTGATTTAACTCCTTGTATATTTGAGTAATTAGACCCCAGTCAGAGTTTTTTGTTATGAAGATTTTTTTTCCCAATTTGTTGTTTCCCTTCTGATTTTGGCTACATTGTTTTGGTTTGTACAAAAGCTTTTTAGTTTAATATAATCAAAATCATTTATTTTACATTTTGTAATTTTCTCTAACTCTTGCTTGGTTTTAAAATCTTTCCTTTCCCAGAGATCTGACAAGTATACTATTCTGTGTTCACTTAACTTATTTATACTTTCCCTCTTTATATTCAAGTCATTCACCCATTCTGAATTCATCTTTAAATTTAAATTTAGTTCTTAAGGCTCCTGAGGTCTCCGGTCTAGTTGTTCTCATGGTAAAGCTTCCTGGTGGTCCCCTTGCTTGTTCTTCTGCCTGAAGCTCCTTTAACAGTCTCAGGGTGCTGCTTCCACAGTCATGCACCCCTCTGCACTGGGTCCCCCCTCAAGGTGCACACCTGTGCTCAGGATCTTTGTCCGTGCCTGTGCTCAGGGTCTGTGTTCAAAGTCCGTGCATTCTTTAGCCTCTTGGGGTCTTAAGCCTTGCTGTTCTCAGGAATAGGCCCTGGTGATGCCAGGTAGCTGCCTAAGACTTAATTGGTGCCCCAAATTTGCTCTAAGTCTTTTGCGCTAGCTTTGGCACTATAGGTGGTGTATGTGGGGGAGGGGGTTGCTCAGCTCACATTTTAGTGAGAGCTGTTTCACCCCTTTATAGCATGGAAATGCCCTGAATCCATGTACCTTCCATGCTGTGCCCTGTTGTGGGGTTCCTTTGTTCATCTGGATTTGTTTTTATTTCTTCTTGAGGAGTCATATATGTGTGGGTTAGGAGAGGTCAAGCAGCTGCTTTTTACTCTGCCGCCATCTTAACCCAGAACCAGGACCATATTGTTTTTATTACCTCTGCTTTATAGTACAGTTTAAGATCTGGTACTGCTAGGCCCCCATCCTTCACATTTTTTTTTCATTATTTTCCTTGATATTCTTGATCTTTTGTAATTCCAAATGAACTTTGTTGTAATTTTTTCTAATTCAGTAAAAAAGTTTCTTGGTAGTTTGATAGGTATGGCATTGAATAAGTAAATTAATTTGGGTAGGATTGTCATTTTTATTATATTAACTCATCCCACTTATGAGTAATTAATGTTTTTCCAATTATTTAGATCTAGTTTTAATGTGGAAAGCATTTTGTAGTTGTCTTCATATAATTTCTGTGTTTGTCTTGGCAAATAGATTCCTAAATATTTTATATTGTCTAGGGTGATTTTAAATGGAATTTCTCTTTCTAACTCTTCCTGCTGAATTGCATTGGAAATATATATCAAAATGTTGATGACTTATATGGATTTAATTTGTATTCTGCAACTTTGCTAAAGTTGTTAATTATTTCCACTAGCTTTTTAGTTGATTCTATAGGATTCTATAGGATTTGTTAAGTAGACCATGAAGTAAAGGAAAATAAAAAGCTAGAGTAAAGAGGGAGGTAACACCACCATGGTCGTGAGAGAAGAGAGAGGAAGGTGGGGTTACAGCCAACTTATATACAATGTGTGAGAACGCAACATGGAAGAGAGAGGAAAAGGAATTTAGGGACAAGAAAAATAATTTTGGGAGATCAAATCCAAGGGTTCAAGATTTCTAATTATACATTTGCCCCTTGTAATCTTTTGGGAGGCCAAATCTCCCCAAAAGATAATTTTAAATATAATCAATTTAAAACTCTAAAGATTTTTAACTAAAGGTATATACAATATTGCAGTTTCTAAAGGGAAATTACAATAATTTGGGGATAAAGGGAAATAAAAGAGAAAAAGATCAAAACCAATGATTCCTACATTGACAAAAACCAATTTGGGGGCAGTACCCTTTAGCATAAGAGTATACATTCAAAACAAATGTCAACCCCCCACAGTTCAATTCACCACATCCCAAAGTTTGCGCTGGATCTTTTGGTGCAGTGTGTAGTTTCTTCAGGCATCTTCATGGTGCCTTTTCCAACCAAGTTCATTTTCTGGACTTGGGGAGGTAGCAAATTTCTTACTCTAAAATTACTCTGAAAAGAATTTAAACTTTACATTATAGGATAATAATACATTCCCCTCCCCCCCCCTCCCCGAGGAGGATATTGACAAACACAGGGATCACTCAGGGATGCATGGCTGAGTTCTGAGGTATATGAATCAATTGTCAAAAGAAAATCAAAAACATCAAAAAATCCAAATAAAAGAGAAAAATAGTTTGTGGATGAAATATAAAATATCAAAGTTCTATGTGTAAAAATTCTAAGTAAAGGAAAAATAAACCTTTAACAAGTCCATGTCCCATAATCCTGTAGTAGCAAGCATATACTTACCCAATCAGCAGCCAGGTCTACAGAAAATTTGCCACAGTATGAAAGACAGAAAAAGGACTAGATTTTAGCAGCAAATAGGAAATAGCATTCCCTGATCTGATTTTTACCTTTTCTCTCAGGGATACAGGAGCCAGGATGGCAGCCAAAATGATGTGCTTGATAGAATGTGGAATGGGCAAGACCTGTCTCTGACATATGTCAAACGTCAAACAAATTCAAGTCCTCTTATCTTGACTCAGAGTATCATAAATCTCATGGGGATTATTTGGTCTCTTTGACCTTATGCTCGATTGGCACTATGCAGGTTAGCTTTGTGCTTCTTTGGCACTGGGCAGTGGCACTTTTTGTATTTCCTTCTCCTGGAATCAGACAGAATCATTCAACAAAGTCCCATAATTTTTAAACAATGAATGGCAGGTTTCTATAGTCTAAAGCTTTTGGATGATATTAGAAAATAAATATTATTTTATTAATTTAGAGATAAGAAGTAGAGAAGTTGGCTTGAGGAAGAATTGGAGTTTCAAATAGAGCTGAGAGAGAGTGTTAATTTCAACTGTTAGCAGTTATAACTATTATTCTATGACAGTTACACTCTCTGGGTGTGGCATTCCAGGAGTGGGCTTCTGGTAGTCGACAGAGCCACACACAGCTTCTTTCTCTCTTATGGCTAGAGAAGGTAACATCTTTGCCTCTCTCTATCTCTGTCTGAGTGAAAGACTTGAAGGAGTGGAATGTTTTCTTTTCCGACTTAGGAAACACTATTCATTTATCTGATACTGTTTATAGATTGGTTAAACTCTGAAAAGACCAAAGAAAACCTGGTCTTTGGTTTGGACTTCGAGTATATTAAGACTCAGAGTCCTAACTTGATTATTCTAGTGGCGACTCAAGTAGCTAACCTTAGTTATCTTTACAACTTAAAGGTGAAGTTAAGAGTTAGAATGGTTAGGTTTATTTAGAATAGTATAAATTTGGTTAGTTAGATCAGGGAGGATTAGTGTAGCCTGTGAACCACAGGAGAAATGGTTCCTTGAGGAACCAGGGAGTTTATTTGGGTGGAGTTAGAATCCCTTAGAATTAGAAGTTCTTTTTCTCATATATATTTAAATAAATAATTTATTTTTCATAAACAAGAGTTTCTATAGTGTTCCTTGTGCCTGGCCCTGAAGGGAAGTTCATCTTTGAGCTTCACTTCACTTACCACTGAAGATACTTTGATAACATCTATCAAAAGTATCTAGAAACAACTTTGAACCTTTATTTTCTAGTTACTGGAAATATAGGTTGGGATCTGGTTATGAAAGCCTTTTTGTTTTATTGATTAATTAAGAAAATTTTTCCATGGTTCCATGATTCACGTTCTTTCCCTCTCCTCCTCCCACTCCCCTCCCATAGTCAATGCTCAATTCCACTGGGTTTTACATGTGTCATTGATCAAGACCTATTTCCATATTATTGATAGTTAGTTGCACTAGGGTGATCATTTGGAATCTACATCCCCAATCATATTCCCATTGATCCATTTTATTAAGCAGTTGTTTTTCTTCTGAGTTTCTGCTCCCATAGTTCTTTCACTGAATGTGGATAGCATTCTTTCTCATAGGTCCCTCAGAAATGTCTTGGATCATTGCATTGCTGCTAATAGAGAAGTCCATTACATTCAATTGTGCCACAGTGTATCAGTCTCTGTGTATATGGTTCTCCTGGTTCTACTCCTTTCACTCTGCATCAATTCCTGGAGGTTGTTCCAGTTCACATGTAATTCCTCCAGTTCATTATTCCTTTCAACACAATAGTATTCCATCACCAACAGATACCACAATTTTTTCAGCCATTCCCCAATTAAAGGGCATCCCTTCATTTTCCAATTTTTTGCCATCACAAGGAGCACAGCTATAAATATTTTTGTACAAGTCTTTTTCCCTGTTATCTCTTTGGGGCTATAAACCCGGCAGTGGTATGGCCAGATCAAAGGGCAGGCAGTCTTTAAAAAAAAAATTCATGTGAAAACTGCCTGTTCATGTCTCGACTATTTGTCAATTGGGGAATGGCTTGATTTTTTTTGGTAAATTTGACTTAGTTCCTTATATATTTGGGAAATTAAACCTTTGTCAGAAAGTTTTGTTATAAAAATGTTCTCCCAGTGAGGGAGGCCAATAAGAGAAACAGAGTCTCAAATAGATATTTTTATCTGGACCCCATCAAAAGATCAATGTAGTCTGGCAGAGCCATGTGTTAACCCCTTTACTCTGCAAGTCAGAGTAAGGCTGGATGGCTTATCTAAGATAAAAATCTTGACTCCTCTTTTGACCCCTTTTATGATCCACACATTTTCTTATTAGAAAGCATTATAGTCTTATTGGAAAACTTTAAGTTCTTAGCAAACCAGAAATCAAGAAGTTAACATTTCCTCCCTTGGTCAGAAATGCAGCTGCTTGGTCTCAAAAGCTGTTTCAGACAGCCAAGGTCAAAACCTCGTCCAGCAGGGGCTCTCTGCCCCTGAGAAAAGTATTCCCAGACTTAGCTTACTGATAATAAGGTGACTAGAATTCAACCTTGGACCTTGTTCTATTCCAGGCTAATCTCTACCCTGAAGCTGCTGAGGGTTTTTGTGCTTTGATATGACATAATTTGTATTTCTGCTCAACTGCAAAGTTTCTTTGTGCTTTTGTGTGAAATGGGATTTGAATTCTGTATATATTAAACTTGTAACTCAATAGCACTTCGGAGAAGCAGCTATGAACTTAGAGTCAAGATCGTCTCCTGCTTCTTTCTTTATCACCTAAGCTGTCCCTTATCTCAGATTTCTGGATATGTTGGATAGCTTTCAACATCCCAGTGTATTGCTTTCCTTCTAATTTTGGTTGCATTGGTTTTGTTTGTTCAAAACCTTTTTAATTTTATATAATCAAAGTCATTCATTTTACATTTGGTAATGTTCTCTATCTCTTGCTTAGTCTTAAGTTCCTTCCTTTCCCACATATCTGACAGATATATTATTCTATGTTCACCTAATTTTCAATAGCTAGCTTAAATAAATCTTCTTAAGTATATATATACATATTTTCCTCATTACTATTCTCTTGTTTATTTTTTAATTCTGATATTGTCTCTGAGGAGTCAATGTTTTTACTCTTTACAGATAGCTGAACCTGGGATAAGTTCTACATTTGTAAGTCTATTTCTATCTGTTAAAATGTAGTCGATTTTATTCTTTGTAATATTATTTGTTGTAGCTGCCAGCAGCCACAAATTAATATATTCATGAGTGAACACCTGAGAAGGGAAGTTAGAAATCGAGTGGAAATGGGTGAAAGGGATATAGAGAGGGAGAACACAATAAAGGAAGAAAGACTCAGAGATTAAGGGTTCAACAACATGGACTCCAGGCATGTGTGCTCCTCTGATGGTGGAATAGAAAGAGAGTGTCCCCAATATTTTATTGGAGAACCAAGAAATGGGGAATGGGAGGTAGTTAATGAACATGTGACATGGCATATGATTTGACATTGGCTCAATTGACAACCACAAAATCAAAGAGGAGGAGGTTAATCAAACATATGACCTGGTAAGGAATCTGGTCTGTCAAGGTAGGCGGTAGGACCCTGTGGCAGCTAATGCTCTGCCCAGGAATTCTCTTGATTGTAGGTTTGGAGAGTGGTCAGAATTAAAAGAGTACCAATTAAATAGTATCACCATGAGTCTGGTACATGAGCAAATAGGTTACAATATTAATACATCAATAATACTTTTAAGATTAGAATACACCCGGGATGCCTCATTTGCTCCTTGCCATGCCTAGCAACTACCAATTCTGATTTTTAGGAAAATGTTCATGATATAGAAGTGAGGCTCTATTCCTTTAGTCTTATTTTTTTCTGAACCCATATATTCCTCCCTATTCTTCCATTTTTCCTCTTTGAGTTGGAGTAACCAAGCATCAGAGTATATGTGATTTCATTTGCAGGATCTTATCAAGTTCTTTACAGAGTTTCTTTACCCCTTTGCTCTTAAATTTTGATGTTGTATCTTAAATTCTAATTATTTTCGTGATGGTCTTCTTGCAAGTACTTATAATGTGTTATGACCACATCTTGTGAAATATTTCTTATAACTTTTGGGAATACATTAAAACCCACCACCAACTCCTTTCCTTTTTCTCAAAGGAGTATTTATGAGACATTCTTCCATTTAAAAGCAATCTCTTTTTTTCTGCTTCTTTTTGTAACAAAAATGGCAAGGAGGTCCCCCAATCGATAAATGGGCAAGGGACACGAATAGGCAATTTTCAGATAAAGAAATCAAAACCATCAATAAGCACATGAGAAAGTGTTCTAAATCTCTAATAATTAGAGAAATACAAATCAAAACAACTCTGAGGGGGCAGCTGGGTAGCTCAGTGGATTGAGAGCCAGGCCTAGAGACGGGAGGTCCTAGGTTCAAATCCGGTCTCAAACACTTCTCAGCTGTGTGACCCTGGGCAAGTCACTTGACCCCCATTGCCTACCCTTACCACTCTTCCACCTATAAGTCAATACACAGAAGTTAAGGGTTTAAAAAAATAAAAAAAAAATAAAAAAAAAAAACAACTCTGAGGTATCACCTCATACCTAGCAGATTGGCTAAAATGACAACAGGGGAGAGTAATGAATGTTGGAGGGGATGTGGCAAAATTGGGACATTAATGCATTGCTAGTGGAGTTGTGAATTGATCCAACCATTCTGGATGGCAATTTGGAACTATGCTCAAAGGGCTTTAAAAGACTATCTGCCTTTTGATTCAGCCATAGCACTGCTTGGTTTATATCCCAAAGAGATAATAAGGAAAAAGACTTGTACAAAAATATTTATACCCACGCTCTTTGTGGTGGCAAAAAATTAGAAAATGAGAGAATGTCCTTAGATTGGGGAATGGCCGAACAAATTGTGGTATCTGTTGGCGATGGAATATTATTGTGCTCAAAGGAATAAAGAGCTGGAGGAATTCCATGTGAACTGGAACAACCTCCAGGAATTGATGCAGAGCGAAAGGAGCAGAACCAGGAGAACATTGTACACAGAGACTGATACACTGTGATACAATCAAACATAATGGACTTCTCTACTAGCAGCAATGCAAGGATCCAGAGTAAGACTGAGGGACTTATGAGAAAGAAAACTAGCCACATTCAGAGGGAAAACTGTGGGAGGAGAAATACATAAGAAAAACAATTGCTTGAGCACATGGGCTGATGGGGATATTATTGGGGATATAGATACTAAACAATAACTCTAGTCCAACTATCAATAATATGGAATTAGGTTTTCATCAATGATACATGTAAAACCCAGTGGAATTGTGAGTCAGCTAAGGGGTGTTAGGGGGATTTGGGGGAGAAGGAAAGAACATGAAATATGTAACTATGGGAAAATATTAAAAATAAAAACTTAAAAAAATAAATATTAAAAAACAGAAATGGAAAAAAATGGCAAGGAGGGCAGCTGGGTAGCTCAGTGTATTGAGAGCCAGGCCTAGAGATGGGAGATCCTAGGTTCATATCTGGCCTCAGACACTTCCTAGCTGTGTGACCCTGGGCAAATCATTTAACCCCCATTGCCTAGTCCTTAGCACTCTTCTGCCTTGGAGCCAATACACAATATTGACTCTAAGATGGAAGGTAAGGGTTTTTTTTAAATGGCAAGATTGATAGATTAAATCTTTACAACAATATGACCACTTCTTCTTCTTGTTTTTGTCATCTGTCCTTCACTTTTTTAAAAACATTTATTAATATTCATTTTTAACATGTTTACATGCTTCATGCCCCTACTTTCCCCTTCACCCCCCGCTCTCCCCCCACCCATGGCTGACGCACATTTCCACTGGTTGTAACATGTGTCCTTGTTCAGGGCCTATTTCCAAATTGTTGTTAGTTGCATTGGTGTGGTCTTTTCGAGTCTACATCCCCAATCATGTCCGCCTCAACCCATGCGTTCCAGTGATTATTTATCTTCTATGTTTCCTCTCCTGCAGTCCTTCCTCTGAATGTGGGTAGCGTTCTTTACCATAAATCCCTCAGAGCTGTCTTGTGTCATTGCATTGCTGCTGGTATAGAAGTCCATTGCATTCAATTTTACCACAGTATATCAGTCTCTGTGTACAATGTTCTTCTGGCTCTGCTCCTTTCGCTCTGCATCAGTTCCTGGAGGTCTTTCCAGTTCACCTGGAACTCCTCTAGTTTATTATTCCTTTTAGCACAATAGTATTCCATCACCAGCATATACCACAATTTGTTCAGCCATTCCCCAATTGAAGGACATATCCTCCTTTTCCAGTTCTTTGCCACTACAAAAAGCGCAGCTATAAATATTTTCACACAAGTCTGTTTATCTATGATCTCTTTGGGGTACAAACCCAACAATGGTATGGCTGGATCAAAGGGCAGGCATTCTTTTATAGCCCTTTGAGCATAGTGTCCTTCACTTTTGAAGACCAATAATATCAAAGTGTAATGTCTTGACTTGTGCATTTAATTGAGGCAGAATTGTACAATGTTATCATCCTTACTCTCTCTTCCAGAGTCATCAAAGTCCAGTGGCAAGCCAGGACAATTGGTAATGGCTTGAGATGCTGTGGGTGACATTGGCATCTCTGATGTCTGACCAAGCTCTAAGTGCTCCATAGCACCTGCTTCAGCTGCCTTCAAAGCCTTTGTGACAAATTGTTCTCATCTGTCCAGGCGAAGTCTTCACATTGAACTAGACATCCCCCTTACTCACTGAAAGATTTGAGGCCTCTTGGTTACCCCTTCAATCTGGTTTAGCCCATTTGCCAAGATGGTTTTACCAAGATATAGTGGCCACTATGCATGCTATAGCTTATTGGGTCCACAGATAAGAGTTAGGTAAAAAGTGGGCACTAAAGATAGATGAGTGCTCTGAAAATGGGTTGGGAAGCCCTTATACCAGAGTGCTAGTTTTTCCTGAACACACTCCATGACCACTAAATATGAGTGTCTCATATTTAGATTATCTATATAATCTCATATTTAGAATATCAATAGTCAAAATTTGTTGACAGTCTAAAAATGGAGTGATTCTTAGCACCCTTTACCTTCCTTTCTGCCAGTGTCACTTGCAGGAGCAGAAAGGGGCTACAAAGGATGTTGAATAGATTGCCAAGCCCAAAAAATGATCCTCACTTGATGGTCAACTTCTTGGTACTATAAGTTTCTCTGTTTAGCAATGGCAGATTCAGTCTTTTCCTGGGATCATATTCAAAGGCTTTCTAGCATGGTGGAACTTGCCACTCTACTAGCATAGACCTTGAGAACCCAGAGTCACTTTTACACTTTGATGAGGCTTGTGAGTAGGACTCTGGTATAAAACTTTTGTATAGGCATGAGAGAAAAAAAAGAATTAATAACTTAATATGTAACAGGGACCACAACCTTAAGCTAAAGGTATTAATCACTGTTAAGAGAAGAGGAAAAAAGAGACAAACAGGATATTATCAGACTAACAAATCCTTTGGTTATCACATAAATCTTTTGAATCTTTCCAACATCAAGAGATTTATAAGGAAGGTCATCTATACATTTGGTGGATATCCTATGGCAGGAGTGTTAGAGGACATGGAGAAGAGCCATATAATGTTAGCAGGCATGTGAGCTGCATGGAGGGAGTACTCTAGTCATATAAATGGATTTGGAATCTAGATATCAAATACATATCCAAGGAAAATTTTCAACAATTAGCAAGTGGGTCCAGGAGAGGATGTTGATGGACAGGGCCAACTTCTCAGGCTCTTGAAATTATATTCCAGAAATAGATAATTGTCTACCTCTGACTTTGTGGAAAGGTTGACTCTCATTTATGAATTTTAGCTTTTAGGAAACTTTATAGATCATCTATTTTAATACTCCAGATTCCAGATTTCTTTCCACTACAGTATGTTGCCTTTAAATCTTAAGGAGTAGGGACACAGGCATCCAGGATGCTGTTTATAGATGGCATTTCACTATTCTTTTTCATCTGTTTCCTTTCTTTGACCCTGCATCTATTGGCTGGGAATACTATCATTGGCAAGGAATTGGGTTTCCTGTTGACACTTTCTTGTCCCAAAGGGGGGAAAATGTTCATCCAAGTTAGCATGTCGCTTCCTCTCCTGTCAAGTCTAATAGTTTCCCCTGCATTTTCACTGCACAATCACATCCATTCCCATCTGATTAGATTAAACTCTCCCAAATTCAATCAGGGTACTCTAAATTCCCAGGTAAACCAAGCCACAAGACAACAAAGAGAAGCAAAATTTGCAGAATTCCCTTCAAATGGAATGGCTTATCTTGTCTAAGTCTAGTTTGTTGTTGTTTTTCAGTCATTTCAGTCATGTTCAACTCTGTGACTCCATTTCGGGTTTTCTTGGTAAAGACACTGGAGTGGTTTGCCATTTTCTTCTCCAGATCATTTTATAGATGAGGAAACTGAGACAAACAGGGTTAAGTGACTTGCACAGTACTGATTGATTGATTTATGCCTCTCTCCAAAGAGTCTGGAGCCCTGACTGTCATTTTCAAAGAAAAAGCTTTTGTACCGACTTTGTGACTAATAGTCATACCATCATTCTTTCCATCAGACTTAAAGACTTGCTTATCTGATAGGTGTAAAGTGAACCTCAAAGTTGTTTTAATTTGGATTTCTCTATTATTACTAATTTGTAACATTTTTTTCATATGACTTGACCATTTGGATTTCTAGTGACTTGCCAAGGTTAAATAAAATATTGAAAAAGGCACTAAAATCTAAGTCTTCTGCATCTTTAGTGTGCTCTTTCCAATATATGTTGTTAATTTTGTTTTAATTTCCATATCCAGAAAGCTTCCAGGCCAGGTTTGCATTTTCAAGACTGAGTGTCCATTTTTTTTGTCACTCATCCTCCTTGGATTTTCAGACTGCTTTAGTACTATTAGGGTATCATTTTGTAGTTGTTTTTAGTTATATCTAATTCAACACAAATCTTTTCAAGTACTTTCTTCAATCAAGAAGAGACCTTAGGTTATGTAATCTGACTCTTTCCCTATTATAATCTTATGGTTTATTTCTAAATACCACTAATAAAAATACATTTTAGAAATTAGGAAGTATTTGGGACATTAAAACAAATTCAAGAGTACCAGGAAGGCTAAGAAATGTCATAAATTTCCCTCCAGTAAACATACATCTAGAAGTGCTCTAATGTGGTTTGACTTTTCTTGCATTGAACAGAAACCCATTTCTTTTTAAAGGATTTTGATAAGTTGATTGATGCAGTCATTGTTTTTCTCCTATATGTGTGCTTGTAAAAGATCATCTTTCTGGTGCCTTAGGCTTCTATTTAATAAAAGACCCATAAATGACTTAGTTACTCAACCCCAACTTGACTTCCTTATATGTTGAAGCATACCACTTTATAGTATTTATTCTGTAACTGAAATTCACCAAATTATTGATGGAGAAGCATATCACATCCCGGCAGTAATTAAGCCATTCACTTGCATGTGTAAGGATGGGATTTGTGCAAGGGGGATGGGGCAAAAGAAGCCAGAAAGAAGGCGGTGGCTGACGGTTGCTGACAGTTGAGACCAGAGAGAATTCTGGGTATTTCTCTGAGGAAGAAGGAGGAGAGGGCTTCTAGCAGAGGACTAGGAGGAGAGAGGAGTAGGACATCCCAGCTCGGATCCAGTCCTGAGGGCTTCCAGAGGATCTTTCTTTGGAAATTGAAACCCTGATTCCCTGATCCCTTCGCACCTCTCCCATCAAGATTTCAACCATGGAGTCAGCTAAGTTTGGAATCCATTTTGGGAACGATCTCTTAGTCTCTTTCTCCCATTACCCAACCTTGCTGAGAGACCCCCTTTCAGTCAAAACTTACAATTATAGAAAAGGAAATTGGAAACTGTAATAATGCCTTTATACTTTATCCTCCAGCTTCCCTACCCAGAAGGTCCATGAATGAAGGAAAAAAAGAAAGAATAAAATGTATTGAGTACTTACTATGAGGACTGAGGACTCAGATCCCAAAGCAAGATAATTGTTGCCTTCAAGGAAATTATATTATAATGGGGAAAACAGCACATATAGGGGATTAATGGCCAGGAAAGATAGTTATGGTATGGGAAATCATGAAGATGGTGAGTGAACAGCTCTCACTACTATTTCCAAATATTTAAAGGGCTATCCCATGAAATCAAAAGGGATAGCAAACATTATTTTGTTGTTCATTTGTTTCAGTTTCTCTCTGACTGTGACCTCACTTGAGATTTTCTTGGCAAAGATACTAGAGTGGTTTGCCATTTTCTTCTCCAGCTGATTTGACACATGAGGAAACTGAGGTAAACAGGATTAAATAACTTGTCCAGGGTCATGCAGCTAGTAAGTATCTGGGCCAGATTTGAACTAAGGAAGATGAGTCTTCTTGACTGCAGGTCCAGCCCTCTATCCACTGATTACCCAGCTACCTTATATGCTTACTAAGTATTATTATTGAGGCAGATAGGTGGCACAGTGTATGAAATGTTCTGAGTTTCCATCATTCCTCAGATAGTTACTAGCAAAGTGACCCTATGCAACTCACTTAAACTCTCTGTTTCTTGGTTTCCTCATCTGTAAAATGGGAATAAAAATAGTGCTGTGAGGATCACATATGTTAATATATATGTGTGTGTGTGTGTGTGTGTGTGTGTGTGTGTGTGTGTGTAAATAGAATTAGCTCTAGCCCATTCATAGTCAAACTCTACTTATCCTAGGCATAGAGATGATATCATCCCCACCTCCCTTAGTGTGGAGGGGAGATGAGTTACCCACATGTGACAACAAGTAAAAATCAAGAAGAAGGGACCGCCCTTTGGGCAGTCCAAATCAGTGTTGAGGCTGCCATTTGTCCACTTGAATTAGAGGTGGACCCATAGGAAGTGACAAAAGACACTATCTCTTTAAGTATGTTGGTTACTTCCTGTTGGGGAGTTCCCACTTTGAACTTGACGCTGAAGGATCTCTGAGGAGACCTCAGGCAGCTTCCACTCTGTATTGTCACGTGGGTAAGTTTAGGCTGACTTCTTTGGGCCTAGCTTGGCGTTTCCAAACTCTACCTTTAAGTAGGCTCTAGCCTATCTGATTGCTAGGCCTTATGACTTGTAGCCCCATTTATTTAGCCTTCTAACCTTCTCTCTCCGTCCAGGCCTCTGCAGGCCTGGACTAGACTCTCCCTCACTCTATTTTCCTACCTTTTACCCTCCTAACTGTAAATAAACTACCTTAAACCCAGTCCTGACTTGGGTCTAATTTAATTACAGAATCAATCCAAATTGTTGATTCCTGGTGGCCACACTTTAAATATATATCTATAAATACCTTAAATCTCCCTCTTACATACATACATATATATATAATGCTTTACAAACCTGAAAGTGCTATGTGAATGCTAGCTGTTATTATCCTGTAAAAAATGGGATGAGATTTGTTTTGCTTGGCCTTAGAGGACAGCATTAGGAAAAATAGGTAGAATTTGCAGAGTCAAGTTTAATAAAATAAAGGAAAATTTGAATGAGACTACATTTATGGATATGGCAAATGCATTGATTTGTTTTGTTTGTGTTTATTTTTTATGAGAACGGTGTTTTTCTTTTTTATCGGGGCAGGGAAATTTGGAGGGTAATAGGATTTTCTCTCTCTCTGTCTCTCTCTCTCTCTGTCTCTGTCTGTCTCTGTCTCTGTCTCTGTCTCTATATATGTCTGTCTGTCTGTCTGTTTCTGTCTCTGTCTCTGCCTCTGTCTGTCTGTCTGTCTGTCTGTCTCTCTCTCTCTCTCTCTCACACACACACACACACAGAGGCGAGAAAAGAGGATTTATTGAAGCATTTTCTAACTGTCCAGAAGGAAAACTGAAGGGGGTTCAGAAGGAAATATAGATATCAGTACAGTTTTGAAAGCAATAATTTGAACTTATAATTTATTATATATCATTTATTATGCATAAATGTTACATATATTACATAATATGGTTTATGCATTTATCCTCTGCTAGTGGGAAGACTGAAACTGTGAAATGAGTTTGGGAATTCTGAGAGACAGTAGAGCTCAATCCGATATCCTTTCTAAGTCTAGCACCAATCTGGTATCGGGGTACCCAAGAAAACTCGACAATCTGCTAGACAGCTAGCATGGTCTGATGATGGTCACTATGGCACATTTCAACCTTATATTTTGGACATTCCACAATCTCTCTGGGGAAGAGATGTTTTAGTTGAAATGGAGTTAACTCTAACCACATCTAATGTGGCACAGACAAGGTTTTTGGGGTCAGTATTAGACTCCCCTATTAAATTTGCAGATTCTATAACTTGGATCACATCTAAACCTGTCTGGGTAAACCAATGGCCTATATCTGGAGAAAAACTTCATCATCTACACAAATTAGTACAAGAGCAGCTAGAATTAGGGCATATTCAGGAATCTAACAGTCCTTGGAACACCCCCATCTTCCTTGTCCCTAAAAAATCAGGAAAATGGAGGTTAGTTCATGATTTATGCAAGGCTAACGAACGAATGCTTAACATGGGGACACACCAACCAGGCATTCCATCTCCCAGCCCTATCCCTATGGATTGGAATCTCATAGTGATAGACTTAAAAGATTGTTTCTTTCACATTCCTCTCTCCCCAGAAGACTGCCATAGATTTGCCTTTTCTGTTCCATCTGTAAATTTTAATGCACCTTTCAAAAGGTATGAATGGAAAGTACTACCTCAGGGAATGCAAAACAGTTCTACTTTATGTCAAAAATTTGTGGCTCAAGCACTTGAGGTAGTGAGAGATAAATATAGAAATCAATATATATGTCAATATCTAGATGATATCCTGCTAGCAGCCCCATCAGCCAACTTAGCGCAGGAGATGCTAACAGATACAAAAACTGCTCTGACAAAAGCCAAACTGACAATTTCTCCTGAGAAGATTCAAATTGACCCACCTTATAAATATCTTGGCACCATTGTATATGAACAGGAAAAAAGACCACAGAAATTAGAGATTCACAGAGATTGTTTAAAAACCCTAAATGATTTTCAAAAACTAATGGGTGATATAAATTGGCTAAGACCATTTTTAAAAAATAACTACAGGGGAATTGGAACACTTATTTTCCTCTTTACGGGGAGATGCCTCACTTTCTTCGCCCAGGGAATTTACGCCTGAGGCGGAAAAGGAACTTCAAAAGGTTGAAGTAGTTTTATCTCAAGCCAGATTATTCAGAATTGACCCTTCCATACCTTTAGTAGCTTCAGTACTGAGTACCAAGTACACACCCACTGGAGCATTACATCAAGGAGAACATATACCAGCAAACAAAGTCACTCAGTAGTTACCTGGAACTGATAGTGTTGGTGGTAACCCAAATCAGAAAAGGATCTCACCAGTTAATTGGTTCTGATCCTGATAAAATTCTCCTACCAATCACTCAGGAACAAGTTCACAACTTATTTACACAATCCTTACCATGGCAAATTGCATTTGCAGACTTTATGGGAAAAATAGACAATCACATCTGCAGAAACAAAATATTGCAATTTGTAAAATTAACACCAATTATTTTTCCAAAGATAACATCTCTGCATCCCATAATTAATGCTGTAAATATTTTCACTGATGCATCCAAAAATGGTAAGGCAGGAGCAGTTGTGAACAGTAGTGTCATGCTAATGCACATGAAATATAGCTCCCCCCAAAAGGCTGAGTTAGCAGCAGTAAGGAATGTGCTTTAAGGACATTGTAGAACCCTGAAACATTATTTGTGATTCTTTATATGTGGTCAATCTGGTAAATGCTCTGGAAACAGCAAAAATCAAGCCAGTACAAGATGAGGAATTATTTCTTTTATTTCGCACCACACAAATGGTAATATGGCAGAGACAGAACAAATTTTTTATAACACACATTCACTCTCACACGAATCTCCCCGGACCTCTAGCTGAGGGAAATTCGAAAATAGATGCCTTAGTAGCTTCTGCTTTTCAGGAAGCAGTCGATTCGCACTCACTACTACATCAGAGTGCCAAATCTCTAAAATCTCAATTTGCTATAACCAAGAGACAAGCTAAAGAAATTATCCAGCAGTGCAGCTCCTGTGCACCCCTTGCTTCCATTTCACTTCCAGCAGGAGTAAACCCTCGAGGTTTAAAAGCCAATCAGCTATGGCAAATGGATGTAACACAGTATGCTCCTTTTGGTAGATTAAAATATATTCATGTGATCATTGATACCTTTTCTCATACTGTTTGGGCTACAGCCCAAAGTGGAGAAAAGGCATGCCATGTTATTGCTCATCTTCTAGAAGCATTTGCATATCTGGGTATTCCCAAACAAATTAAAACAGATAATGGAACTGCATACACCAGCAAAAGGTTTGCAGAATTTTGCAAATTATGGAATATCACACACAAAACGGGTATTCCAGGAAATTCCACTGGACAAGCTATTGTGGAAAGGGCAAACAGAACCCTGAAAGCCCAAATTCAAAAACAAAAGGGAGAGTACCAGATTATTTATGAAGGCAATATAACAAAACCTAACCCTATTAACCCTAACAAATTGCTAAAAATGGTACTTCTCACCATCAATCACTTCTCCATCCCAGAAGGGCTTAATACCACACCTATGCAAAGGCATTTTGAGTGTAATGAAAAGGATTACACTGCAAAACAGGCCTGGGTTTTTTGGAGATTGCCAGGAGAATCAGAGTTCAGGGGACCCAACAAAATAATAATGATGGGTCGAGGTTTCGCTTGTATTTCCACAGATAAGGAAAACATCTGGACTCCCACCAAGCATATCAAGCCCTGGAGAGGACCAGATCCAGATCCAGACAGAGCAGAGGTGCATCCAAGTCCAAATACCCTCCAAGCTGACCAGATCGAGGAAGAGAAGCAGACGGGCAACAGAGATGACACCAATAAGCCACACACCAGCTAGGCTGACAAGGCCACAGACAGGACTACCACCAGTGACTGTGCAAGTACCAAAGACTGATATCACCAAATTCTTGGTGGTACTCACTATCACTGCCATGACAGTCAGCTGCCAAGCTGAGGTTTATTGGTCTATTGTTCCCAAACCCCCATTGTTAAGAATGTTAACTTGGATGGACAGACCCCCACTTGTGTATGATAATGACACCAAATGACTGCCATACCCTATGTTATCCCAAAACATTCCTCTGGAACCTGAAGGAACCAGATATAATTATTCAGGTTCTACTGTGTACCCTCCATTTTGCATGTCTCTGTTAAGAAATAACAAAAACAATGCTTTTTGTGTACCCCGCAAATTGCAAGCTTGGATAGTGAGAAATGCATCTGATAACAAATATGTGGGGATTGGCATTTCAACTTTAGGTAGAGGAGAGTATACAGCTAAGCCTACTTATAAACCAAAACCCACAGTTACTAAAAAGGTATGTTCAGATCAGGTAGAAACTTGGCACAAAGATCTGCCATGGTAAGATTGTTCTATTACCACTCCTAGACAAGTAGCCATGCCAGGTAACTGTAGTACAAAGATTTTTAATTGGGGACCCATATTACATTGTGGAAGTGATGATGCATTCAAACGCACGAATGCTATCAGAGGCTATGAGAGATGGCAGATTCCATGCATGCCAAACTCTGAAAAGGCAGACCTTAAGCAGGCTGCCCTGTCAGGATCCAGACTTGCTATTGAAGTAGGTCTGGTACAAAACACTCAGTGGAAAATCATGGCTGCTACTCAGCCAATTCGCAAATTTCAAATTAATATGACGAATCAATGGATTCAATTTGAAAATGTTACCTATACCAACATTACTGCTTGTGTATTTGCTCCCTATGTGATGTTATTAGGTGACAATCTTTCCATCACAAAAAATGAAAAGGGACTGTATGAGATTCAATGCTTGAATTGTCAGCTAAACCATTGTGTAGATTCTGTGCAAAAGAATGCTTTTGTAGCTATCATGTATCAACCACCAATGGTGTGGTTGCCTATGAATCTCACAGAAACTTGGGCTTCTACTCCAACTGTTAATTTTGTTCAGAAGGCATTTAACCACATAATACATGGCTCCAAACATTTAGTATTATCCATTATTGGAGCTCTGGTCTCCATAATCACTCTTATCACCTCTCTAGCTACAGCATCCGTTGCATTATCTAGCTCTATTCAAAACCAAGGTTTTATACAAAAGATTGTATCAAATTCATCTGAACTTTGGCACACCCAGCAAAGTCTTGACCTAGCTTTTAAAGATGAATTAGAAACCTTGAAAGACGTGGTATTTTGACTTGGAAAAGAGGTTGAAGCCTTACACACCAGGATCAATTATCCATGTCATTACAACCAAACAGGATTCTGCATTACACCTTTAAAATATGATGTCTCTTATGAATGGCAAACTGTGGTACAGCACATAAAAGGTGCTTGGGGGCATCATAATAGCACATTAGATATTGTACATTTGCAACAAGAAATTAACAATTTAGACCAAATTGTTTACGAGCAAGAAGCTAGGAAAAGTGCTGCTAAGTGGGAAGAAACTTTGACTTCCCTCAACACAAGTAATTGGTTTGGCAAAATCAATCTGGCCAGCATTGGTAACTACATCATTTTCTCTTTTATTCTTATTGCTCTACTTATAATCTGTAGAAGAAGATGTATAAATAAGGCTTCTATTAAAAGCATACAACCAATAATTCCAAAATCTCATTTTAACAATCCATTGTACAGAGATATTAGGGTATAATATTTAGTCGAAACTATAATATTATTGTAATATTGGCAGTTTCAAAATCTTACATTGATTCGATTATTCTCTTATTATTGGTTCAATTATTCTCTTGCAAACAGAAATTGTTTCAATTCTTCCAAACATATAAGTCATAACAGCTTTTAGTCAGCCTTTATAATATGTCTTTTCTATAACTTGAACTGTTTTTGTAATGTCATAACAGTACATTGGATACTGTTCACTTGCATAAGAAATTGTTTCTATTGTCCTAATCATATATGTGGGCTAATTCTCTTAATCTGTTTATGCTATATTTGCAAAAATATGTATATATATATATATATATATATGTCTTTGCTAGAATTAGGCTTGCATAAAAAACTATCTGGATAGAAACTGCTAAAACAAACAAACAAACAAACAAACAAACAAACAAAAAAACTACCTTTTAATTGAAATGCAGAGGTAATGATTCAGTAACCAAATAGTATGTTATAATTTGGGAATATTTGTACTTTTGTATGTGCATCAATTGTTGTATTATCCTGTGTTGAAAAACCCTTTACCTGGTAAAAAATCTTGTGCACGCACACTGTGAATTTGGTTTAGGAAACTGATCCCATTTTGAGTGAGAAACTTTTTGGTTGGCTAAAAAACATTTCCACATGAAATGTGAGCCACCAGTCTAACATTTTTCATTGTTTATTTTATTTTTCATCTGTAATGAGGCATTTGATTTTACATTTTTCTTTTCTTTCCTTTTATTTTTCCCATTTTATTTTTTCACTCTACTTTGGATACTGATGTATATGGGAATCAGTACCAAGATTTTGATTTTGTAGATTAAGATCATTTTTTATATATTGGCCCTATTTGTTTATCCAAAAGCTTAAGGATGTAGGAACCTGCAAGTATTTGGTAAACATCACGGACCTAGTATGAATTATTATGTCTGATTTCAGAAGTAGGGACCGCAACAGAGCCTTTACAACTTGCCAGAAAGCCTAAGATCGAAAGAGACCTAATATCCATATAAGATAGATGGATGTCGGTTACTAAGGTCCTGGTTGGAGGTAAAAGGACGCAGTGTTTTGACACCCTCAAACGCAGGTCGGACTTCTACCAAGTTTCCAACTAATATCTCAATGTGGCTGGCATCTTGGCTCCACCATCCCGAAAATCTGACATAAAATCAGACAGGGAAATAAAACTTCCCTTTTGTCTCAAACTAGACCCTTCTTTCACTTTAAAGTCTTGACAACTTCTTACACCCTTGACTGCCAATGGATAACATGCTATACTATATGTCCCACATGTTTGTGAAACTTAACGTTTCACATTAATTCGGGCCTTCTTACATTTTCTGATTTGAAATTTTATTTTCCAATGTTATTATTTTTTTTAACAAGAATCTTTTGATTGTTAGATTTCACTTTGCATCTTTTTCAAATTTTTAATCCTCTTCCTTCAATTGCCGTTTTTACTTTTTTCTTTGAGATTTTCCCTTTTCCCTTTTCCTTTTAGAATTTTCCATTCTTTTTTGTTTTTAAATTCATTTTTTTTCCCACTCACTCTAATAATTTTTTTTCTTCTCTTTTAAATAAAAAAAGGGGGGATATGTAGCAATCCAGGTATACATTAATTGTGATATTATTTTAAGAAGTATTCAAAAACTTAACTCTTATACTGCTAATGATTGATCTCTGCAATCTTGAGTCAAATTGAATGTTGACCTTGCCAAATCCCTAGCCCTTCCCTAAGGCTACACCCCAGAAGAGAGTCAGTTATCTCAGTCTCCTTACTTTTCCTTCAATGATCAATTAACATAGGTATCAAACATCAGTAGATGCCTTAGGCCATATCCTCCCTAGATCAGGATCTTAGCTCTACCTATTGTTTCAGGTTTTTGCAGTTTGCATTTTATGATGATTACCTCATAATGTTAATGTATCAGGCTACTGGCCTCTCCCCTTCCCCCCATACTGTTGTAACCTCAATAAAAGTGACAAGAAATCAGTTGGAAATAAGCTCTTGACCATCAGAGCTTACTCGCTGTCTACCTTATGCCAAAACTTTCTGTGTCTGCGTGTCTTTATTCTCGCCTTATGTTCTCTTTCCATTAATCCTTAACCCGTAACCCATTTTCACTCAGTCCTTGGTTCCCCTTTCTGATTGTCCAACCCACTAGGAATCTTCGTGGAGTCGGTGGAAGGCTTCACTTTCTAACAGCCCCAAGTCTAAAATTCCTTTTCAATGACTCCCAGCTCCTTAGAATAAGTCTAGAGGACTATGTAGGTTTCTAGGAGATGGGGAGGGTGTAGTTCATCAAAAAGTAAGTAGCTAACTCTAACAACTACAACTGTATTTCTCTCTCTTTTTAAAAAATTATCTTCCATCTTAGAGTCAATACTGTGTATTGGTTCTTAGGCAGAAGAGTGGTAAGGGCTTGGCAATGGGGGTTAAGTAATTTACCAAGAGTCACACAGCCAGGAAGTGTCTGAGGTCATATTTGAACCCAAGACTTCTCTAGGCTTGGCTCTCAATCCACTGAGCCATCCAGCTGTCCCCAACATAGTAGCTTCTTAATAAATATTGATTGATTGATTGTCTGAAGGGTAAAATAAAGATTTTTATATTATTTATTTACTATGCTACCTCTTCTCCCTTCTCCCATTGATGAATTCTTCCTGGAGTCTCCATTTTGGGGAGATGTCCAAGTCAGTCAACTTTTATTTCTTCAAGATAAAATAGACAAAGTACTGGTCAATCTAATAAGAAAAAGGAAAGAAGAAAACCAAATTGACAGTATTAAAGATGAAAAGGGAGACCTCACCTCTAATGAAGGGGAAATTAAGGCAATCATTAAAAACTATTTCACCCAACTATATGGCAATAAGTATAACAATTTAAGAGATATGGACGAATATTTACAAAAATACAAATTGCCTAGATTAACAGCAGAAGAAATAGAATACCTAAATAATCCCATATCAGAAATAGAAATTGAACAAGCCATCAAAGAACTCCCTAAGAAAAAATCACCAGGACCTGATGGATTCACAAGTGAATTCTATCAGACATTCAAAGAACAACTAATCCCAATACTATACAAGTTATTTGATATGATAAGCAAAGAAGGAGTCCTACCAAATTCCTTTTATGACACAAATATGGTACTGATCCCAAAGCCAGGGAGACCAAAAACAGAGAAAGAAAACTATAGACCAATCTCCCTAATGAACATAGATGCAAAAATCTTAAATAGAATATTAGGAAAGAGACTCCAGCAAGTAATTAAGAGGATCATCCACCATGATCAGGTGGGATTTATACCAGGAATTCAAGAATGGTTCAACATTAGGAAAACCATCCACATAATTGACCATATCAACAGTCTAACAAACAAAAATCACATGATTATCTCAATAGATGCTGAAAAAGCCTTTGACAAAATACAGCATCCATTCCTATTGAAAACACTGAAAAGTATAGGAATAGAAGGACCCTTCCTAAAAATAATAAACAGTATATACCTAAAACCATCAACAAGCATTATATGCAATGGGGATAAATTAGAAGCCTTCCCAATAAGATCAGGAGTGAAACAGGGATGCCCATTATCACCTCTATTATTCGACATAGTACTAGAAACACTAGCAATAGCAATTAGAGATGAAAAAGAAATTGAAGGTATCAAAATAGGCAATGAGGAGACTAAGCTATCACTCTTTGCAGATGATATGACGGTATACTTAAAAAATCCTAGAGAATCAACTAAGAAGCTTGTAGAAATAATCGACAAGTTTAGCAAAGTTGCAGGATACAAAATAAATGCACATAAATCATCAGCATTTCTATATATTTCCAACACATCACAGCAGCAAGAGTCTACCTAGACAATATAAATCACCCTAGACAATATAAAATACTTCGGAATCTATCTACCAAAACAAACAGAGCTACTATACAAAAACAACTACAAAACACTTTCCAGACAAATAAAACTGGATCTCAACAATTGGAAAGCCATTAATTGTTCATGGGTAGAACGAGCTAACATAATAAAAATGAACATTCTACCCAAATTAATTTACTTATTTAGTGCCATACCTATCAAATTACTAAAAAACTTCTTTACTGAATTAGGAAAAACTATAACAAATTTCATTTGGAATAACAAAAGATCAAGAATATCAAGGGAAATAATGAAAAAAATGTGAAGGAAGGGGGCCTAGCCGTACCAGATATTAAACTATACTATAAAGCAGCAGTCACCAAAACAATATGGTACAATAAGAGACAGAAGGGAGGATCAGTGGAATAGACTTGGGGTTAATGATGTCAGCAAGACAGTGTATGATAAACCCAAAGAGCCCAACTTTTGGGACATGAACCCACTATCTGACAAAAACTGCTGGGAAACTTGGAAAACAATATGGGAGAGATTAGGTCTAGATCAACATCTCACACCCTACACTAAGATAAATTCAGAGTGGGTGAATGACCTGAATATAAAGAGGGAAACTATAAATAAGTTAAGTGAACACAAAATAGTATACCTATCAGATCTCTGGGAAAGGAAAGATTTTAAAACCAAGCAAGAGTTAGAAAAAATTACAAAATGTAAATTAAATTGTTTTGATTATATCAAGATAAAAAGCTTTTGTACAAACAAAAACAATGTAGTCAAAATCAGAAGGGAAACAACAAATTGGGAAAAAATCTTCATAACAAAAAACTCTGACTGGGGTCTAATTACTCAAGTATACAAGTTAAATCAATTGTATAAAAAATCAAGCCATTCCCCAATTGAAAAATGGGCAAGAGACACAGGAAATTCGCAGGTAAAGAAATCAAAAGTATCAATAAGCACATGAGAAAGTGTTCTAAATCTCTAATAATTAGAGAAATGCAAATCAAAACAACTCTGAGGTACCACCTCACACCTAGCAGATTGGCTAAAATGAAAGAAGGGGAGAGTAATGAATCTTGGAGGGGATGTGGCAAAATTGGGACATTAATGCATTGCTGGTGGAGTTGTGAACTGATCCAACCATTCTGGCTGGCAATTTGGAACTATGCTCAAAGGACTATAAAAGAATGCCTGCCCTTTGATCCAGCCATACCATTGTTGGGTTTGTACCCCAAAGAGATCATAGATAAACAGATTTGTACATAAATATTTATAGCTGCACTTTTTGTAGTGGCAAAAAACTGGAAAATGAGGGGATGCCCTTCAATTGGGTAATGGCTGAACAAATTGTGGTATATGCTGGTGATGGAATATACTATTGCGCTAAAAGTAATAATAAACTGGAGGAGTTCCAGGCGACCTGGAGAGACCTCCGGGAACAGATGCAGAGCAAAAGGAGCAGAGCCAGAAGAACATTGTATACAGAGACTGATATACTGTGGTAAAATTGAATGTAATGGGCCTCTGTACCAGCAGCAATACAATGACCCAGGACAATTCTGAGGGATTTATGGTAAAGAAAGCTACCCACATTCAGAGGAAGGACTGTAGGAGAGGAAACATATAAGAAAAACAACTGCTTGAACGCATGGGTCGGGGTGGACATGATTGAGGGTGTGGACTCGAAACTACCACACCAATGCAACTACCAACAATTTGGAAATTGGTCTTGATCAAGGACACATGACGAAACTAGTGGAAATGTGCATCGACCATGGGTGGGGGGAGTGCGGGGGTTGAAGGGGAAAGGAGGAGCATGAATCATATAACAATGTTAAAAATGAATATTAATAAATGTCTGAAAAAAATTTTAAAAAATTTAAAAAAAGTGGACAAGATTGGGAAAGCAATGAGTACATACTCCAGGTTCTGGTGATGGCTCCACTATTGTGTCATTTGCATGTCTTTGCTGTCAGTGCCTCCCCATCAGGAAGGTTTTCTCTACAAGGTTTGGGAAAGATGATCGACTCCCAGGAATCTTTGTTGTGCTATCAGCTGTAATCACTTTAATTCAAACCCATTCTCTTTTAAGACTGACATCATAAATGCTGTTTTCTATCACAAATAGCTGTCAGGGCTGTCAAGCAGATCTGCTTACTGTTTTATATCATTACAATATTTAATTTCAACTCTGCTATTTCTTCCACCGAATACTCTCAAGACTATTTTTCTTTCCTCAGGAAAGAGTAGGGAAAGGTAAGTGAGGAGAATCCTTCATCTTCAAAGAACTAGAACTTATTACCTAGGCAAAGATTACTGGATGGGTAGAGAAAACTAATAAGCAGATTTTTGCATGTGGTTATATGCCCTTAGCAAGTACAGTGCCTGGCATATTATAGTTTACACTAAATAAATATTTGTTGATAGGAACTAAGTCTAGGTTTAAGGGTGATTAATACATGATTAATGGTGATTAAAATAATTTTTAGCCATTCCCTAATCCATGGAAAATCCTGATGGTGCTTTAAACTGCTTTGGCTAACTAGGTATTGAGGACAAGATTGTATGAAATGAGTTCAAGTAGGAAAAAGGAATTAATATCTCCAATGCCAACCCTAGGACATTCTTTGCTGAGATTTTCTTGATAGTCCACTCAGAGGCACCCACACCTCAGTTTTCTAAAGAGTGATGTCCCCTCCCATGGAAAGACTAAACTCTACACACAGCCTTGTCCATGGCTTTTCCAAACCTAGAAGATGGATAATCTATTTCTTCTTCACAATTAACTACTTCCCAGATGCCTATGAACATGTTGAACACTTCCTAATCATTAAAAAAGCATTCCTTAAATCTTTCTATTCTACCAGTTACTATTCCAAGTCTTTCTTTCCTTCATGACTCAAAACTTTTTAGAAAAGACGTTGACAGCTGATGTATACGTCACTCAGTGTCCTAAACTGTAAACCTAATCTGATTCTATTTTGCCTACTCTACTGAAATTGCCTAATCCAATGGCCATTTTCAGATTTCATACTTCTTCACACTACTGACCATTTCTTTCATTTGTATATTCTCTCCATTTCTATGATCTTTTCTAACACTGAATTCTTTGATCCTGTGACCCAAGAACAAGACAATGTTCCAAGTCATGTAGGTACTTTCCATTCAAAGTCAGGGACAAAATGAACTACCCTCTCCTACTTCTGGTTCAACAAGGGCAGGGGAGTCAGAAGACACAAACAGACAGTATTCTTTTTCAGGGTCAATATTATCCAGTGACTAGTGCCCCATTTCCATTTAATCACTTAATACCAATTGCTTTTTACAATGAGATTTTGACATTAAAGCTATAGTGATCTCAAACGCAAAAACCTTTTTCTGAACACCTCTGGGGCAGAATCTTCCTTTACCAACTCCTTTTTAGTGAAGAAGGAAGGATATTAAGTACCAAACTCAATTTCTACATTGTATCAGTCCCATCAACCTCACATTCAAAGGGTAGCAATGCTGTTGGATCATCTGGGCAGATCCTAAAAATTATTCCTACTAATTGCTCCTTGTTCCATGGGGCATCAGTGCTCTAGTGGCTATAACACCCAGCCTGGATTCTGATTGCTGGATTCCTGTGATTCACACTCCCAATCCAGATCAAAGAATCCACTCTCACAATTAGAGCAGAAAGAAAGAATAAATAGTACAAGGAAGCCAATTTAAAAGTTAGCAACTTTGAGAATATACTTCCAAATAACTATTCGGAATGGTTGGACCAATATTCACAGCACTACCAACAGTGCATTAACATGCCCCCTTTCGTGCAGTATCTCCAACATTTCTCATTTTTCTTTCCTTTCTTTCTCTCTCTCTCTTTTTTTTGGTCAATTTTGTCATTCTGATAGGCATAAGGTAGAACCTCTCAGAGTTAGCAGAAAATTTTTAAGTTTAACTGGGGTCAGGAAATAACTCCCTCTGTTCAACTATGGGCAAGGAAAAAGGAGGGGAAAACCAACACCCTGGCTCCAGGCTTGGTCCTTACAAAGAAGGAAATGTCCATCAAGCTTTACCTGCCAAGAGAGGACATGAAAAGAATTGAGTGGATAGGAGAGAAATTACATAGGAGTTAGCCATATATTCATTCAAGGAGTAAAATACTAGAGGAAAGAATAGCAGGTAGAAGAGGGATCTCCTGTGTCTGAACTTACAATTTATTCCATGACAAAATTGAGATTTAGAAAGGTTAAGTACCTTGCCCATAGTCACAAGCCAGGAAGTGTCAAAATAAGGATTCAAACATAGGTCTCAATACTCAATCTGGTGCTTTATTATACCCCAATTTATGAAAGGTAGCACTTAGCTACTGAATAAGTTTTCAAATTTTAATCTTGGTTTACAGTATTCTTATGACTCTATAAACAAGCTCCATTTTCCAAAAATGTGTGTGACTTAAACTAGATATAAAAGAAAGAACACTACACTGAAAGTCAAATTCTAGTCCCAGTTCTGCCTCTAATTTGCTGTGTCCTATGACTTAATCACTTAATCCCTCCGGGTCTAAATTTTCTCATTTGTAAAATATGGTGTTTAGGGGGCAGCTGGGTAGCTCAGTGGAGTGAGAGTCAGGAGGTCCTAGGTTCAAACCCGGCCTCAGCCACTTCCAGCTGTGTGACCCTGGGCAAGTCACTTGACCCCCATTGCCCACCCTTACCACTCTTCCACCTATGAGAAAGTACACCGAAGTACAAGGGTTTAAAAAAAAAAATATGGTGTTTATTCTTACTGATCTCTATGGTGCCTTCAAGTACTAATAATGAAGTTCCTACCCTCTCCTTATTTGATATAATGTCAAATGACCATGTAGTCTTAAGGTATTATTCAGGCATTAAATTGATTCCTTTATTAGGTACAAATACCTCTTTTAACTGAGTCAAGAAAGAGACTATTTTATACCTTCTATTCTTAGTATATACCATCTTTGTGAATATTTTTGCTAATAACTAATTGTGTCTACTGACATGATTGTTAACAGGGAGCACCTCAGTGGGGACTCAGGAACTATATTTTCAGGAGTATATCCTGACAAGTTTAACCCTAGACCTCAAGAAATAGCCAGTCCCAGGGAGACAACTGACATTTTATGATCTATTATAGGGTTCAATAATTACCTTAATCAAGGCAAAGCATCATATTATGAGAAATTATCATCCTTGGTAATAGACCACAAATAGAACCTTAACCCCTAGTTATATTCCTTATTCTTACTTGCTGTGGACACTGGCACTTTCCTCTTTTCCCAGTATTACTGTGATCTATGTTTACTTCACATAAAGGAACAAATAAAACATGCTGGCCCAAGGACAGCATAAATTAACATGATTTGGGAGTTGTAGTGTGAGGAAATGATGGTTCTCAGCCAGGTACTCCTTTCTTCCCATCTTTCTGAATGTCTCTGAGCATAGAGAGGGAGAGAATCCTGTCACCTTGCTTTCCAGGACAAACAGGCTATAAACCACCCATAAATTCTACTGACATTCCAGTGACCTTCTTGAAGACTAGAAGAATCACATTTTACACCAAAGATGGAGCTGTAAATATTTTATCTGTGCAGTAAACACAGGCCAACATTGGCACCTCATTCATTTCTGTTCTGTACCTTGCCACCTCCCAGAGGAGATTTATCTGCACTGGAAAATTCCAGCACAGAGGCAGGCAGGCAGCCTGCAGTGAGTGAATGAGCAGGTTACTACAGGCAGTTGCCTTTTCCTGTCAACCACCACTGCTTTAGCAACACCTCTATCCCCGTGGCCTTACCACCTCCTCACCCCTCCATCTCCTATAGTTATTTAGCCATGTTTCAGTTTAAAGTAAAATAGCTTCCTGGCAGGCAATGGAGATGAGGATGAAAAACAGGCTATCACCCCCCAATTACAGCTGCTCTCTCTAGCAATTCAGAAATAAACTTCCTCCAAATTTTCAGATAAATAAGTGTATTCTCAGGTAATTGTCTATACATGAGCTCATTTGCAAGACTATGATGAGGAGCAGGCCTCCATAGCTTTCCACTGGTGTTGAGCATTCTGTATATGCATAATCCTGTAGAAAGGGCTTGGGGTAGGAAAACTGTGGTGCATGGTGGGGACAGGGATTAGGGAGAGAAAAAGGGTAGCGTACTGGGAATATAAAATCCACAGAAGATTGCTCCTCACCAGTACTTTGCTTCTAAAAATATGTTGTCAAGAACTCTCAGGAAAGGGAGGAGGATGGGGAAACAGGCAGTTTTGAAAATTTTGTATTTGTTCTGTGGTTTACTATTTCCCCAAAGGTCTTCCTTCATTGACTTTTTTATGGCATGAAGGTTTTTTGAAAGTCCTGCCAGCAATATGTAGGGTCTACTACAAGCTGTCCTAACTTCCAGTATAGGTCCTAGGACAAACTGTACCTAATGTCCACGGATCAGGTTGGGAGACCCATCAGGGCTCTGAGATAATAAGGAGGTTTTGGAGGATAGGAATGGATAGAGTGCCCAGCCTCGAGTCAGGTAAACATTTTCCTGAGTATAAATCTGACCTCAGTCACTTACTAGCTGTGTGACCCTGGGAAAGTCACTTAACCTTGTTTGCCTCAGTTTTCTTATCTTTCAAATGAGCTAGATAAAGAAACGGTAAACCACTCTAGTATCTTTGCCAAGAAAACTCCAAATGGGGTCACAAAGAGTCAGATATGATTGAAATGACTGAAAGCAATAAAGAATTTGGAGGGCAATATCAAACTAAGAAATATAGGACAATAAAAAAATGATTCTCAGTCCTTCCCCATCTGTGGCAATAGTGACAGAGAGTGCTAGAGACAGATAGTGACAGAGTTGTAGAGGTCTAGAATGCCTATTTTAAAATTCCAATGTTGATAGGCAGTAGGTAATCTTTGTCAATAATATTTACTACATTTGGTCAAAATGAAGCATCTAAACAAAGGGCTTTAAAAGAATGCCTGGCCTCTGACCTAGCCATACCACTGCTGGGTTTGTATCCCAAAGAGATAATAGGGAAAAATATGTGCACAAAAATATTTATAGCCACACTCTTTGTGTTGGCAAAAAATTGGAAAATGAGGGGCTGTTCATTGATTGGGGAATGGCTGAATAAATTGTGGTATTTGATGGTGATGGAATATTATTGTGCTGAAAGGAACAATGAACTGGAGGAATTCCATGTGAACTAGAATGACCTCCAGGAATTGATGCAGAACAAAAGGAGCAGAACCAGGAAAATGTTGTACACAGAGACAGATACACTATGGCACAATCGAACATAATCGACTTTTCTACCAGCAGCAATGCAATGTTCCAGGACAATTCTGAGGGACTTATGAGAAAGAATGCTATCCACATTAAGAGAAAGAACTGTGGGAACAGAAATGCAGAAGAAAAACCACATACTTCAATGGGGATATGATTAGGATTTTGATGTTAAAAGATCACTCTACAGCAAATATGAATAACGTGGAAATAGGTTTTGAACAATGATACATGTATAACCCAGTGGAACTGCTTGTCAGCTCCAAGAGTGAGGAGGGAAGAGGGGTGGGGGAAAAAAGCATGTATCCTGTAACCATGGAAAAATATTCTAAATAAATAAATAAAAATGGAACCATCTAACCAAAGAAAGGCCTCAGTTATAATTGGGTACATCCTTTATGGAAGATCTATGGAAGGACATGGAAGAGAATTTCATCAAATGAGTACATTGTTCACTGGTGGAGGGATCACTTACAGATCACTGGACCATAGGTTTCAAACTAAATGGGATCATATAGATAATCTAATTCAATCTTGTAATCTAGCAGATTAGGAAAAGAAGACCCAGAAGAGTTAAGAAATTTGCCCAAAGTGACACATAGTGAAAGAGTCAATATTTAAACATAGGCCCTCTCACTCCAAATCAAAGTTTTCTTTTTGACACTCAGTGCTGCCTCTTTATCCATCCCAATAAGATGACTATTCACTACTAGATAAAACATAAAACTAAATTAACCTTCAATTTAGTTTAAGACATAATATTCCTTGAGTGAAGAAACTACCTTATTTTTATCTTTTTATCTTAACTTTTCATGTTCATCTTTCTGTTGTTATTGTTAGTTTTCTTTTTAAAAATTAAAATAAAAATCTTTACCTTCCATCTTAGACTCCACATTATGCATTTGTTCCTGGGTAGAAAAGCAGTAAGAGTGAGACGGTGGGAATTAAGTGACTTGCCCAGAGGCACACAGCCAGGAAATGTCTGAGGCCAGATCTGAACCCTGGACCTCCTGTCTCTAGGTTGGCTCTCCATCCACTGAGCCACCTAGCTCAGTTTGTTGTTAGTCCTTAATAAAATGCCTGTCATATGTCACTGTTCAGTCATTTCAGTTGTGTACAACTCTTTGGTAAACCATGTAGGGTTCTTGGCAAAGATATTGAATTGATTTCTATTTCAAATGGACTTCTTCAGTGCACTTGACAGATAAGGTAATTGAGGCAAACAGGATTAAGTGACTTACAGCTAGTGTTTGAGGTCAGATTTGAACTCAGGAGGATAAGCCTTCTTGACTCTAGGCCCAGCACTTGACCTACTGTGTCATCTAGTTGACTCTTCCTTTCACTGGTAAGTATTTAATTATTTCTTGTGGAATTGAATCAATTTGAACTCCAACTAACTACTGCTTTATATCTGTTTACTGCTGAAAATAACTGGTGATGGCAAAAGAACAAGTTCAAAGAAAGGAGAATGTCTACCTGAATTTCCCAAAACATTTATTTCCTCTTAGATTCATTCTTGACTTTTAGCCTTAATAAGGTCAAAAATAGAAAACTCATTTCAAATATTGTTGGTATGTTAGAAGACGAGGTTATGATATTAGCTGAAGAAAAGAAATGGACTTGTACATTTGAGACATTTATCATCTGTATTAGAAGACAGTAGATTCATTTCCACCACCACCACCACCATCACCACCATTACCACTCCCTCTCAAAGAAAAAAATTTGCCTGAATGTGCTTCTCTGAACATAAGTTTGTGATGGTTGAGAATCAACAGAAATCATATTAGGGCTGAATAGAAATTTAGAGATAATGTATTTCAGTTCCCTCATTTGCCTGGGAAAATTGATATCTAGAGAGATAAAGTTAACCTAGATCATCTCCTAATACCTAGGCCAACAATCTTTCTGTTACATTATTCTTTTAGTGGGAGGAATTGGTCAAAATCCTGATAACTTGATTCTCTTCCCCATAGTTCAGTGGCGGTAGTCACACAAAGTAAGGGGTAGATAGATATAACAATAGGTTAATATATAACTTAAATGCTAAAAACAAAACCAAAAATAGTGTCTATGTTCTCTTATCACTTTATAAAGTATGAAAATGTTTTCCTAATTGGATTGGAAGGATAGTTTAGCATAGGCTTGGCAAAGATTGGCCACACCCCTTATGGCCTTTAAAGTAAGCAAACTTTCTAGCTCTCTCTCAATCAAGGAAAACCTATATAGCTGGTGGAAGGCAGGCAGCAATATACCAGGTAGGCCACTATGAAGAATAATATGTGGAGAGAAAAGAATTAATTTGTTCTTTTCAGGGTGGACTTCCATTGTAGACCCCATTAAGGAATAAAAGCCTGTTTAGGGTTTTATTCTTAGAATAAGACCTCAAAGATATTTTGTTATTGCCACAGGCCCAGTGAGTTGAAAGGTCTCTAATCTCAAGGAAGAAAATCAGTAAGCTATCCTGCCTCCTTATCTCCTCTGGCCTTTAGGAACCAGAGGAGTCTTTCCTGAGGACATCCTTCCATAACCTCCCCCCTCCCTGATAGAAACTCTTGAAGGAGCCCATGCTATGTAACTTCTTGTTTTCTAATTGGATAGACTTTTCTAATTGGATGTCTAGATTGTAAGTTTGGCCCCCCAGACATGGGGTATTGGACAGAGGGGGTGGAGGTCTTCCACCAGGAATCTATAAAATCTGCACCCATGCGTTGGGCATTGCCATTAGGGCATATCCCCTTTCTCATGAGGAAGAATGAACACTGCATTTTCTTCTATCCACTCTCTGACTCCAGGTTTGTAATTATAATTTGGTGGATGGTCATTTTATTTAATCCAAAACAGTAAGAACCAGGATTCAAGCAGGTAGGAGTGTTGGATGGATGTTGTGTTATAGAAACCCCTCTAGATGGTGGACCTTTTTGATTTAACATAGGATGCCCCTTGAGGGGCATCTTTCTTATGAGAGCCTTGAAACTTTTTTCCTTTGAGCATGGAAAAAGTTTGTTTCTTAAGAGTTTGCTTACCTCTCATTGCTTTAAACATTTATTTTTCTTTTTAAGTAAGCAGCTGTGAAAAAGATATTAACCACAGGCATTTACTAATCTAGCTGTACATATTGGGAATGCATTTGGGAGGAGGCAATTGAAGGAAATGTCCCTAGAGAAAAGAAAAAGATAAAGTTACAGCTGGTGTAGGACAAAAGCACTGGGGACCTTGAGCTGAAGAGAAAAGTGGGAGGAGAGAGAGAGAGAGAGAGAGAGAGAGAGAGAGAGAGAGAGAGAGAGAGAGAGAGAGAGAGAGAGAGAGAGAAAGAGAGAGAGAGAGAGAGAGAGAGAGAGAGAGAGAGAGAGAGAGAGAGAGAGAGAGAGAGAGAGAGAGAATTAATAGATTCATTCATTACAAGTTCCCAGAGTGGATGTTCATGTTGGGAGACAATCCAGGCAATGTCAGGAGTCTAGTGGAAAGTAAGATTAGCTTGAACAACCTTGATCTTCACTACACCCATCACAGCCACATCAGAAAAATAGTTCAGGCTGGAGGAATTCTGTCAACTGTATTATGTGAACTTCCAAGTCTGAATTTGTTCTGGTGTTACCCTAATTTTCGGACTCCTTTCTGATCTACTCAGAGGTGATCCAGAAAGCCTGGAGTCAATAAGAATATCAATGCCTTCAAGAAGTAAACTCTGACCCCTAGCATAGCCCTGACACTTGATTAGATTTTCAGAGATGGCTTAGAAGATGGCCAATTTTATTAGAATCAATCTGATCTGACAGGCTGAGGGATACACAAAGGCATGACCAGAGCACTGACTACTTCAGTCTTGTTCAGGTTGTGACCTATGTGAAGAAGGATAACTCTTTCCCAAACTCTCATTGCCCTGGTTAGATTTAGGGAAATTTTAGGAAATCAAAACGCAGCCTTAATTCCAGGCCTCTAGCATCCACTATTCTGTGTCTGGGTTTGGAGGAAGAATAACCAGATATATGTATGTACAAACCTTCCTTGCCTTTCCCCCAGAAGCCAAACACCCTAGCAAACCATATGCCTTCCCTATAGAATTCAGAACTCCTTCTCCCCCTCAGGAATATAAGATTAGGTACTTGTGGGATATTTTTCCCCTAGCTCTCTACCCCCAATTTATGTCTGCAATTGTAATTAAGGACTTGACTGAGTGGTTTAGCTGCCTGAGTCTTTTGTTCAATTTATTGATTAGCTATTTCTCACAAGTTCATTAGCATCCAGGGGCTACAGACTGGGAATTGGGTCTATGTGGCTTCTTAAGGCTTCATCTCTGCTCTAGATGATTAAATATACCCCCAATACATCCATCCTGTCTGAGCAGCTCTGCTCAAGGTCAAATATTCATGCAAAACAGGAGGGAAGATCAGCATGTCTAAATACCATCAGCATGGATTTCTGAGAGAGAGTTTTGAAAGGAGCCCTGCCACACTAGGGAACCAGAAAGAGGAGAGATGGGGGAAGGGAAGGGAAAGGAGGGGGAAAAAAGGAAAAGGAGTAATGGGAGATGGGGAGAGAAGAAAATAAAAGGTTCGGGAATAAGAAAACTAAGGTGGCAGTGGAATAGATAAACTAGTTATAATGATACATTGAGTGGGGAAGAGAAATAAGTATTATTCAACCTGTTCAGGAGACAAAAGAAGCCTATGATTTCCTTACAAAGGGCAGCCTACCTACTACGGGTGTTCTGGTAACAAATTCTGGTTGCTCTGTACTCCCTCCCCATCTCTTCCTATTTTCCATTCTTTCTCTCTCTCCTTTATCTACCTTTTTAACATACCAGGGAAACCTTTAAGTATAAGTTATCCCCATTATACAATTTCAGGTGGAAAGAATACTAATTCTGACTTAAGACATCTAAAGGGCACTCAGGCATTTGGCCAGGGTCTATCTGCATTTTTTTCAATCAAGTGAAAAAAGGCACCTCTTTGCAGAGATGAGGGACTATGGGTATGGATTAAACATGGATGGTTAAACATGGATTAAATATGGATGGTTAAACATCATTTATATATGTGTTGATTTTTCTGAAGTGTTTTTTCCTCTTTCTTTTAAAATATTTGTTACATAGGATGGCTGCCTGGATAAAGGAGGGGGAAATGGATATATTCAGAAATGGTAACATAAAAAAATAGAAAAACTAATAGAAATAAGATTTCTTTTTTAAAAAGATATTAATAGGAATTGGAATTTTTTTAAATAAAAAAAAGCAACTGAAAGTACTATACTAAACTCCATACTCATCCTGTCCCTTGTTTCCCAGCCTTTATCAATGGGATGTTGGGAAGTAACAGAAGACCCTACTCTGATACAACTTACCCATATAGCTTTACTCCCTCAGAATTCCACTTATTGGCCCAGTTACCTAAAAATGTGTTCAGTCTTGTTGGGTAGAGGTTCTCCCATGTTACGAGAAGGAAGCTTTCGTGATTTTTCTATATGATATAGTCTCCACAGAAAACCATCAGTTCCAGTTGACCATTTATTACTTATGTGCCCTTAACCAAGTCACTTTCCTTCCTGGAGTTTCAGTTTCTTCATTAGGAAAATTAGGGGGGAAATTCATTAGAAAAATAAGGAAAATTCATTAGGTGTTTGGACTTTAATGATTTCTGATTTCCATTATACTTCTGAAATCATATGTTCCTATGATTCTACAGCTCATTACGACAATGCTGGTTCTGAACTAGTGATCACTGTCTTTCTTTCACACTGAGTATAACAAGGTAAATTGAGTAGCATCATAGAATTCAGACCTGGAAGGAACTTTATTAGTCCAAATTCTTCATTTCACTGATGAGGAAATTGAGACCCAAAGAAGCAATGTGGCTTGACCAAGATCACATAAATAATCAGTAGCAGTGTTAGAAGATGAACCCACATCTTTTGATGTCAATCTTTCTAGTATTTTTTGTGGTACTCTTTCTATTATATTGCTATGCTGTATACATGTGCTTCTTCCCTCAGAGCTAGAAAACTCTTGCTTAAAGGGGAAAGAATACATTCTTAAGAGCTGTTTGAAATAAATATTTTTAATGTGAACATAAATAACATGAACATTTCAATGATTTGCATATGAAATTATGATATTTAACAATGTACTTTTTTAAGTATACAGGAAATTGAACATGATAGCAACAAAGCTGTCCTGTTTATCTGTTGTCCTTTCTGAATTTCTCTCTGCTCTTTTGCATATTTAAAAATTTTTAATGTTTAATGTTTTTTTTGCTCAATTCCTTTCCTGACCAATTTTCTCACCTTCTGTCCCTTGTTATAAAAAAAAAAGCAAATGGTAAATAGCAAAGCAAAATAAATCTAAGTATTGACCATATCTGAAAATGCATGTATCATTCTATATCCCTACCAAGAGCTGGTAAGCATGCTTCATTATCAATCTTCTAAAGTCATGATTGAATTTGTAAAAAAAAATAATTTGGCCATCTCCTTTTTTTATCCCTCAGGATTGATACAGTCACAGAACCCCAATAACTGATCACAAAATGAAAAGATTTTAATAAATCAGCTTGTTATCACAAAATAACAGTGGTGTTATTCCTATAGGCTGACAAAAGACAGAAGCATTCCCAAATGACCTTTAGAAGAGAGTCAGGTAGTTGCAGAGCTTGAAACAATATAATTTCAGTGGATGCAAGTGTGGATGAGGCCCTTGCAATGGGTAAATATCTCTTACTTGGGTATTCTTTCTTGTCCCCCTTCTATTGGGCATGGTATCAATCAGGAGAGCCAATTGCCCCAAAGAAGGAGCCCATCTACCAGCTGGAGAGTTAATTTAAAGCAGCTAAATGTTCCAGATAGATACTGAAGCAGAGAAATAATTATCTAAGTGAAGAAGCAGCTTCAAGAGGCATGATCTTTATCATCTAGACCCTGGGAATTCAGCTAAATAACCCACCAAGCACAGATGTTGCACCTAAGAAGAACTGTATGAGGACCTTAAGAAGAGATAAAAGACTTCTAAACCCTGCATTACAAGGAGTTGTGCCATCTTTACCATATCCTAAATATGTCTCTGATTCCTATTATTTGAGCTTTCTCTTCTCATGGATGCCATGTATATTTGTGGGATAGAGTATTTCCAATTAATGGGGAAAGGGGGTGTTTTGTAACTATGCCATTTGAGAAAATGCTTTCCTTAGGAGACATGTTTCTACTATATGATCATTAGTGGAAATCAAACCATTAGGGGCTCATGAGCAGAAATAGCTGCCCACAGAACACAACTTAGAAATAGCTTTCTGTGGATCCAAGACTCAAGCACCAGTACAGCCTAAGAAGTTAGCAGAGAGGGAATGTTACACATAAATCAGTAATCTTAAGCCGTTTGAATGTTTTTTGTTTGTTTGTTTTGTTTTTCTTCTTACATTATTGTAACCAAGGCAGTAAGAATTTATTAAATAACTACTAAATTAAATATCTATTAAATACCAGATGATAGATGTATCATCTGGGCTGCTAGGTGTTGCAGTGTCCCAGGCCTGGAGTCAGGAAGACTCTTCTTTCTCAGTTCAAATCTGACTTCAGACACTGGCTATGTGATCCTGGGCAAGTCAGTTTACCCTGTTTACCTCAGTTTGCTCATTTGTTAGGTGAGCTGCAAAAGGAAATGGCAAACCACTCCAGTGTGTTTACCAAGAAAATCCCAAATGGGCCATTAAGAGTCAGATATGACTGAAATGAGTGAACAACCACAACACCATCTGCTAGGTTCTGTGTTAAGCATTGAGGATACAAAGAAAAGCAGAAATGGATATCATATAATTTTTTTCTTTTTCTTCTCTCTTTACTTTTTATCAGTTCATATAGGTAATAGTTTTTTCTGGATATGTCCCTTTCACCATTTCTTTTTATAACATTTTCCTTTTTGTTTTTGTGAATTTACCAAACATTAGTAAACATGCATGAAGAAGAAAATAAAAAGAGAATTACCAATCTCTACTATGTGTAGTTTTGTAATTTTTTTATATTTTAATTTTTACATGCTAGTTCTAATGCTTCCCTACTTGTCTATGTTCCCTCAACTTTTTTTCTCTCTCTTCTGTTTTTTTTTTTATTTATTTAGAATATTTTTCGATGGTTTCATGATTTGTGATCCAACCCCACCTACCCCCACTTCCTCCCCATTCCTGGAGCTGACAAACAGTTCCACTGGGTTATATATGTATCATTGTTCAAAAGCTATTTCCATGTTATTCATATCTTTTAACATAAAAACCCTAATCATATCCATATCAAACTACAGGATCGATCATATATTTTCCTTCTGTGTTTCAGTTCCCATATGTTCTGGATGTGGATAGTGTTCTTTCTCATAAATCCTTTTAATTGTCCTTTATCATTGCATTGCTACTAGTAGAAAAGTCTATTACATTCAATTATTCCATAATATTTCAGTCTCTCTGTACAATGTTCTCCTGGTTCTGCTCCTTTCGCTTTGCATCAATTCCTGGAGGTCTTTCCAGTTCACATGGAATTCCTCCAGTTTATTATTTCTTTCAGCAAAATAATATTCCATCACCATCAGATACCACAATTTATTCAGCCATTCCCCAATCAAAGGACACCCTCTCATTTTCCTATTTTTTGACACCACAAAGAGCTCACTATAAATATTCTTGTACAAGTCTTTTTCTTTAATATCTCTGTGGTACAAACCCAACAGTGCTATGGCTGGATCGAAAGGTAGGTATTCTTTTAAAGCTCTTTGGGCAGTTCCAAATTGCCCTCCAGAATGGTTGGACCAGTTCACAACTCCATCAGCAGTGTATTAGTGTCCCAATTTTGCCACACTTCCTCCAACATTTATCACTTTCCTTTGCTGCCATATTGGCCAGTCTGCTAGGTGTAATGTGGTATCTCAGAGTTGTTTTAATTTGCATTTCTCCAATCCTCTTTTCTGTTTTTAATGTTTTATTGACTTTTTTCTTTTCTTCTCTTCTTTTCTTCCTTTATTTATTTCTATTTTCTTCTCCTATTTTCACACTCAAAATAAATCCATATAACTATATTGCCTAAAAATAAGTCTTATTCTACACATGTAGTCCATTCCTCAATTGCCAAGAAATGGAAGCATGAGTTTTTATAAGTATTCTGGCATTTTAATTGGTCATTGCACTGATCATAGTTCAAAAGTTCATAATTGGGGTAACTAGGTAATCAGTGGATAAAATGCCAGGTCTGGAGACAGGAAGATCTTGGTTCAAAAATGGCCTAAGAGGGGGCAGCTGGGTAGCTCAGTGGAGTGAGAGTCAGGCCTAGAGACAGGAGGTCCTAGGTTCAAACCCGGCCTCAGCCACTTCCCAGCTGTGTGACCCTGGGCAAGTCACTTGACCCCCATTGCCCACCCTTACCAATCTTCCACCTATGAGACAATACACCGAAGTACAAGGGTTTAAAAAAAAAATGGCCTAAGATACTTTCTAGGTGTATAACCCTGAGCAAGTAACTTAACCTCAATTTCCTAGCCCCTTCTTCTCTTCTGTCTTGCAAATGATGTTTTAGTATCGACCCTAAAATATAAGGTAAAGATTTAAAAAGAATGTTTGTCATTGTTTTCTTGTTTCTGCTTACTTTGATCCAAATTAGTTTATACAAGTGTTCTGATTTCTCTGAATACACCCCTTTATTAATTTCTTACAGCTGAACAATATCTTTTTATATATTCTTATACCCTCATGTGTTCAGCCATGCACCAAATGATGAGCATCTATTTTTCCCACTTCTTTGTTATTAATAAAAAGTGCTATTGTAAGTATTGAGGGGAGTCAAGATGGCAGATTAGAGGCAACTCAAATGAACCCTTCCAATATTCCCCTCAAACAACTTTAAGATAATGCCTAGAAAAAAAATTTTGGAGCAGCAGGGCCAACAAAAGGGGCACAGGGGCCTTTCCTGTGGATAGCCCAGAGCATGTACCAGGAGAGCAATGACCACAATTCTCCCAGCCTTACTTCTCCCAGTAGTGAAATATTTTTCTGACCTAAGAAAACAGAGGAGGTCAGTAGGAGCAATTTTTACATGTCTGGAGGCCTATCTGAAGCCCACACACATAGCTGCATCAGTAGCAACAGAAACAACAGTGGGAGTTCTCAGCCCAGAGATGATAAAAAGGACAGACAGTTTGTCATAGAGATTACAGAGGATCCTTTGCTATCACTGGGTCTAGATGGTATTGATTGGCAATTCTATTGTCCCTATATAGTTCTGTGTGACAATTCCAGAACAGAGAAGAGTACTAGGAGTAGGTCACAAGGAAGTGGGGTCCTGGTTGCATCATAAGACAAAGAGGAGTGTAGTGCTTGTGGCTATAGGGGAGCAGAATCCTTTTCTGTGTAATGTCCAGAACAAAGATCAGGAGAACAGTAACCATTGTTCTTCAAAGCTCATATCACCATCAAAACAACTTGTAGATTCACAGAATTAGCCCTGAAAATAGCAGGAATAAAAATCCTGAAGCTTGGCACAGTATTTCCCCATCCACAGATGAATAGATCCCAATTTTTTTTAACATGAAGTTCAAAGTTAAGAAATAGGCCATTTAAATAAGCATACCAAAAACAAACCAAAAATGAATCGGACCATAAAAAGTTAGAAGAAGACAACAAAGTGAAAATAGTAACAACAAATGCCTCAAAAATGTTAATTGGACTGAAACCTTTTAAGAATTCTAGGAAGAGTTAAAGGGATAAGAGTAGAAGAGGGGAAATTAGAAAAAGAAAGGAGTGATACAATAAAATAATAAAGAAATAATAGTTTCATAAAAAAGAAGCACAAAAAAAATACTGAAGAAAATAACATTTTAATAAATGGAATGGCCCTAATGGTTAAAAAAAAAAAGCATGGGACACAAAAATTCACTGAAGAAAAGAATTTTTTAAAAAGCAGAATGGGAGAAACTGAGCTAAGAAGGCAGCTTAGTAGCAGTGAAAGCTGAAGACATTCTGACAATCCTTACAAACCAATCTTTAAAAAGCACCTCAAATGAACCAATAGCAAAACCAAGTGATTAGGCTCTCCTGCTGAAAAAAACTTGAAAGATATACAGAGCTGATTTTCATGGTTTTCATGGGATAAGAGGGAACCAGAAGCAAAATTGTACACAGAGGAGTCCTGGCCAACCATTCCCCTCATCTACTCTGCCAGGTTCCAAGTCTGGCATAGGTCAGTTTTGGGATCCCAGAATCCTGTCTACACCAATAGCAACAGAGCACCCCAGACCAACCCCTTGGAAGTCTCAGGCTGTGGCACCAATCTGCAATGAGGCCCAGAAGCCTGTAGTAAACTTTTCAAGCCTGTGCTGTGGTGAATCCCCTAGCCCCAGGGCAGAATAGCTCAGAGTGCTAAGTCTCATAAACTATCAGCAGAGGAGACAGAATCATCAGCTTTCAGAACTCCGAATCCACAAGCAAAGGAAGGCTGATAAAATGAACAAACAGCAAAAGAAACACCTAATCCTAGAAAATTTATATGGAGCCAAAGAATAAGGTATAGAATCAGTAGGGAATGATGATATCCAAGAAACCATATTAAAAACTTCAAAGAAAAATGGAAATTTGTCTCAGATGCTGGAAAAACTTGAAATCAAATTCAAAAATCAAATAAAACAAGTTGAAGAAAATTAGAGAAAGAAATGAAAGTAAAGCAAAAAGAAAATAATAGCTTAAAAATCAAAATTGGTTAACTGGGAAAAGAGGCACAAAAATCCAATTAAGAAAAGAGTTTTTAAAAAAACATAATTGACCTATTGGAAATAGGGGGAAAATTCCAATGAAGAAAAGAGTTCCATGAAAAATATGATCAAAAGGTCATAGAAGAAATTCATTCTTTAGATATAGAATTGGGCAAATATAAGTGGATGGCTTCATGAGATATCAAGAAATAATAAACCAAATCTAAAGTATGAAAAAATAGAATAAAACATGAAATATCTCACCGAAAAAGCAACTGACTTGGAACACAGATTCAGGAAAGACAATTTATGAATTATTGGACTGCCTGAAAATCATTATTAAAAAAAAAAAGCCTAGACATCATATTTCAAGAAATTATCAAAGAAAACTGCCCTGGCATTTTTGAATAAGAGAGTAATATAGAAATAGAAAGAATCTACAGATCACCTCTTATAATGAATCCCCAAACGACAATTTCTAGGAATGTTCTAGCCAAGTTCAAGAGCTCCCAGGCCAAGGAGAAAATACTGCAAGCAACCAGAAAGAAAGAATTCAGATATCATGGAGCTCTAGGCAAGATTACACAGGATTTGACAGCTTTCACATCAAAGGACTAGAAGTCTTGGAATATGATATTCTGGAAGGCAAGGGAACTGGGTTTATAACCAAGAATCACCCACCCATTAAAACTGACTATTTTCTTTCAGGGGAAAGTATGGTCATTTAATAAAATAGATTTCCTAGCATTCCTGGAGAAACCAGCCTTAAACAAAAAATTTGATGTCCAAATACAAAATTCAAGAGAAACATAAAAAGGTAAATAAGAAAGAGAAAAAAATTAAAGGCTTTAATAATGTCAAATTGTTTATATTCATGAATGGAAAGATGATATCTGTAACTCTTAACAATTATCATTATACTAGTAGTTACAAGAATTATACATAGGCAGAGGGGGTGGTAGTAAGCTGTTCAGAATGATATTTAAAAAATTTAGGGGTACAAAAGAAGATTGAACTAAGATAAATGGGGTGAAGTAAAAGGGGATAAATTATATGACATAAAAAGGTGACTGGGGATGGGTAATTATTATAGTGGAGGGGAGAATGAGGATGGTGACTGGTAATATAACCTTATTCTCATTGGAATTGGCTCAGAGAGGGAAGAACAGCCAGACTCATTGGGGTATAAAATCCTAGCCTATCCTAGAGAGAAGTAAGAGGAGAATAAGAAAGGTAGCATTGGGAAAGAGTATAATATAAGAGAAGGGGAATGGGGGAAGTGATTAACAGGAAAACACTGATGTGGATGGAAAGAGTGAAAGGATAAGAGGAAAACAAGATGGAAAGGAATACAGATGGCATTCATAACTGTGAATGTAAATGAGATAAACTCACCCAAAAAACAGAAGCAGAGTGGATTAAAAATCAGAATCCTACCATGTTTACAAGAAACACATTTTAGGAAAGGTGACACACACACAGAGTAAAGGTAAAGGGCTGAAACAGAATCTATTGTACTTCAATTGAGAAAAAAAGTAGAAGTAGCAAACATGATCTCAGACAATGCTAAAGCAAAATTAGATCTGATTAAAAGAGATATGGAAGATAATTACATCTTGATAAATGGCAGTATAGACAATGAAGTAATATCAATACTTAATATATATGCACCAAATAGTATAGCATCCAAATTTTTAAGTAAGAAACTAAAGGAGCTTAAAGCGGAAATAGATAGAAAAACTATATTAGTATGGGACCTCAATGTTCCCCTATCAGAACTAGAGAAATCTAACCAAAAAGTAAATAAAAAAGAAGTAAGGAAAGTGAATGAACTGTTGGAAAAATTAGATTTAATAGATATCTGGAGAAAATTGATTGGGAATGAAAAGATATATGGATTCTTTTCAGAAGTACATGGTACATATACAAAAATTGACCATAAAATAGGGCATAAAACCTTCCCAACCAAATGCAAAAATAATAAATGCAACTTTTTCCAGATCATAATGCAATAAAAATTATAATCAAGAAGGGTTATGGAAAGGAAAGACAAATTAAGAATTAATTGGAAACTAAGTAATCTAATTGTTCAGAATGGGTGGGTCAAAGAACAAATCATAGAAACCATCACTGATTTTAATGAAGAGAATGAAAATGAAGACACAACATATCAAAATTTATGGGATATGGCCAAAACCATACTCAGGGGAAAATATATATCCCTGAATTTTTATATCAATAAAATGGAGAAAAAGCAGATCAATGAATTGGGCACACACATAAAAAATTTGAAAAAGAACAAATTAAAAATCTCCAATTAAAGACTAAAAATCAAAGAAGAAATTAATAAAATAAAAAGTAAAAGAACTATTGAACAAATAAGACTAGGAGCTGGTTCTATTTTTAAAAATAAAATATAGAGAGCATTGGTTAATTTTATTTAAAAAAAAGAAAGAAGAGAATCAAATTACCTGTATGAAAAATGAAAAGGGTGATTTCACCTCTAATGAAGAAGAAATTAAAGCAATCATTAGGTGCTATTTTGTCCAATTAAATGAAAATAAATCTGACAATCTAGGTGAAATGGATAAGTATTTACAAAAATATAATTTGCCTAGATTAACAAAAAAGGAAATAGAATACTTAAGTAAACCCATCTCAGAAAAAGAAATTGAACAAGCCATCAAAGAACTCCCTAAGAAAAATTCCCCAGGTCCAGACGGATTTACAAGTGAATTCTATCAAATATGTAAAGAACAACTAATCCCAATACTATAAAAACTATTTGGCAAAATAAAAAAACAGAATGGAACAAATGGGAAAGGAGATATAAAATCTCACTGAAGAAAATAATTTCTTAAAAGTAAAATTAGGCAGGTAGAAGCTAATGACACCAGCTCTCTGCAATTAGGCTATAATATTCCTGGGAGTTTTCATTTTGGCATCTCTTTTAGGAGGTGATCAATGGATTCTTTGAATGTCTGTTTTACTATTTGGATTTAAGATACTTTTCCTTGATAATTTTTTGAAATATCATGTCTTTTCTCTTTCTTTGATCATAGCTTTCAGGTAATCCAATAATTCTTAAATTATCTCTCCTTAATTTGTTTTCTAGTTCAGTTGTTATGGGTAAAAAATGCAGGACAGTTTAAAAGAAGAAATGATTAGAAGCCAAATAGACTTTAATAATGGTCAGGATTTAAAAAGTGAGAGAAAAAACAAAAGAAAATAGGATGGAGGAAAGCACAGTAATGATAATTGAATGTGAATGTGAGCTCATCCATAAAAGAGAAGTAGGTAGCAGAATTATGTACATATCCTTTCCTCTCTTTTTTTCCTTTTCTTTTTTTCTTCCTTCCTTCTTTCTTTTTTCTCTGTCTTTGCTCTTTTGGAGGAATGTTCCTAGAAGTAGCATTGCTGTGCCAGAGTATGCATAATTAAATGACTTTTGGATTATAGTTCCAAATTGCCTTCCATAATGTTTAGACTTTAAATTTGAATCTGTCCAACAATTTTCCTTTTCCTTTTTAGGACATTTTTTGTTTCTATTTGCATTTCCTTTATTAGTAATAATAATGGTCAGTCTTTCATATGGTTGATAGTTTACACTTCTTATTTTGAAAATTAACCTTTTGTCTGTTGTCTTTTGACCATTTATCTAATGAGAAACAGATCTCATTCCTTTGTGTTTATATCAATTCCCTAGATATCTTGGATATCAAACTTTGAGAAACTTGTTGCAAAGATTTTTTTTCCTCTGTAAACTGCTTTTCTTTCAGTTTTTATTAATACTTATTTTGACTCTGCAAAAGCTATTCAATTTTACATAATTGAGATTTTCTCTATTGTATCCTTTGATCCTCAAGATCACTTTTTAAAAATAAAATTTGACCAAGAAACCTTTCATTTTCCATAGTTGTGAAAGGTCTTTCCTTCCATGCCCCTTTAATTTGTTTATGGTATGATCTTTTATACCTAAGTTATATAACCATTTGTAGCTTAATATGGTAGATAGTGTGAGCTGCACTGCTCTAAACCTATTTTCTGCAAGACTGCTTTCCATTCTTCCCATTAGTTTTTGTCAGATGAAGAGAATTTAGTACAATAGTCTCTGGGAGCATCAAATACTATGAAATTGCTTCTGGTTCTGCTTCTGTTTACCTAATCCATTTGTCAACTTTTCTAGGCTTTCTTCATTCTTGAGGTTTAAAATTTTTTTTACTGAGATTTTTAGCTCCTTTTTAGCTCCACTTTATATAAGTTGTTAGAAGGTCCTTGAAGTCACTTGTTTATATTTGTATATCTATTTGTTAGCACAGTGGAATAAAATAAATACTTATTAAATACTTTTTAATTTATTGATTCCAAACTTTATTTTTATATTGTTTATCCTTTAATTTTCAAACTTTTATCTTTTATTTAATTATGGTTTTATAAAAATTATGTTCCAGTATTTTAAATTATATACCTACTTCATCTCTTTTTTCCTCTTTAATTGATTAAAATAGTTAGAGAGACAAATTTTCACACCTAAAGAATACATTGGCTACATCCCAAAAGTTTTGCTAGATTGTCTCATCATTTTCTTTGATAAAATTATTTATTGTTCCAATTACTCATTTTTACACAGTCATTGTTTGGTAATATGTTGTTCTTCAATTAAGTGTGAATTCTTTCTACAAATGACCTTCATTGATTATAAGTTTACCTTGTAGTCAGTAAAGAATATATTTAATTTTTTTCTGTTCTTTTGCATTTGTTTATTAGGAGTTTTAAAATTCTGTGCTCTTGATCAATTTTTGCAAAAACAACATACAGAGCTGAGAAATATACATAGATATGTATATATGTATGTGAAAATGAGTTTCATTTTCCTCTTAGTGATCACTTGGAATCTAGTTTTCTGAAAGTCCTATTCAAGTTCTTAACTTCCTTCTGGTTTATTCTTTTAAAATTAGGACTGAAAAGGACTTATTGACATCCATGACTATTATAGTTTATTGTCTATTTTTCCCATTAGTTTGCCTTTCTCTTTAGTTCTCTTTTATGTAATTAGATTTTATACCAATCAGTACATACTTTATTATCTATAGTCCTATTAAAAATAATGAATTTTCTTGCTTAACACTTTTAGGCTTAACTATTTCTGTGTTTCCTTGTCTGAGATTTTTAAGGAACATTGAGTAATTATATCTATATAGGTATTGAATGTGTTTTGCTAAATTGGTTAACAGATTTTTTCTTTTAAAAAAAAAAATTTTGTAGTTCCATTTTGAGTTCCAAGTTGTGTCCCTCCTGATACTTCATTAGAGAAGGCCAACATTTGGTATAGAGATAGATGTGGACCACATACTTCCATCAATTCTTTTTTCATAGTAGTTTATTATATTTTAGAAGAAAAAGATACTTTTCCTTTCTTCCTGATCACACGGGAAAACAGACCTATTGATAGGTCAAAGGGTATACACAGTTTCATAACTCTTTGGACATAATTCTGGAATGCTCTCCAAAATGGTTGGATCAGTTCACAGTTTTGTCAACAGTATATTAGTGAAATTCACAGGTGTTTCTTGTATTTTATAGTCATTTTTTTTGGTTTTATTTTTTTTAAACCCTTGTACTTCGATTGTTTCATAGGTGGAAGATTAGTAAGGGTGGGCAATGGGGGTCAAGTGACTTGCCCAGGGTCACACAGCTGGGAAGTGGCTGAGGCCGGGTTTGAACCTAGGACCTCCTGTCTCTAGGCCTGATTCTCACTCCACTGAGCTACCCAGCTGCCCCTTATAGTCATTTTAAATAAGGTTTTCCTTCCTATTACTCACTATTGAGTTTTGTTAATGATGTATTGAAATATGGTTGATTTTTGTGAGTACATCTTTAATCATGATCATTACTGACTAATTGTTTCAATTATTCATTATTGGTTCCCCAGAATTATCTAAGTCAGTGATGGGCAAACTTTTTAAAGAGGGGGCCAAAGGAAAGGAAATGCTTATCTGTCAGTCTGTTTCTAAGGCGACTCTTTCGAAGTTTCATTGTATTGTATCCTACTCATTGTATGTGTCAGATTAGGAATAATGTCAAATGCAGCAGGATAGAACATTTCAAGGGGCCCCGCATCTGGCCCAAGGGCCATAGTTTGCCCATTACTGATCTAAATGTAATCGGTAAATAGTCTTTTCTTCTTTCACTTGTCTTTTAATATTATAAACTTTTATTTTTGATTTGTCTGATATTATGATTACAATTTCCACTTTTTTGGATTGATTTGATGAATGGTTAACTTTGTTTCAGCCTCCAATTTTAGATCAGTGTCTTTATAGATATTTCTTGAATGCAACAAAGTGGGGCTGGAATGGATAAAGCAATGTTTTATTATCCATTCTGCAAGTCTTTTTTGTTGTTGCTGTTGCTGTTAAATTGTTCCATTCACATTAAGGTTGTATAAAAATTAATTCTGTAACTTTTCTTGTTCTTTTTATTCCTTTTCTCCTGTATGTCAATATTTTGTTCCTTTAGTTTTGCATTAATATAGCTCTATTCTCATAGAATGTCTGTTCATCTCATATTCCCTCTGTCTACCCTGTTGCCGAGTTTCCTTATGTAATGAGGACTCTGTCCTTAATAGCCAAGAGAAAAATAAGTTAACAGTTTCCCCTCAGTGAAATGTAAGGGGATGGAATTGTAGTAATTAAAATGGGTTTGTCAAATATAAGAATTAAAATATAAGAATTAAAAAAAGTTGCAGTCACCATTTATAATAATTAAATATTAAGTCATGAGATTGTTAATAGTTTTAGTAGCTTTATTACAGCAAAATAGGGATAGTAAGAGAGGGAAATGTAGGAAAGAGGTAGAAAATATTGCCTAAAAATATCCTAAGTCAGTGAAGGGCAACCTTTTGAACTTGGTGTGTCAAAATTCAGCAAAAACCTACCCTTACCAAGCTTCCACCTATAAGTCAATACACAGAAGTTAAGGGTTTAAAATTAAAAAAAAAATTCAGCAAAAAACCGAGCATAAGTTGGGTGGTGTGTCACTTCAAGAAAAAAACCATAATTTCACAATATTTATAGTTTAAATATCAAAAATGTATAATTGCAATATATAACTGTATTTAATAAACCAAAAACTAATTATTTAACTTACCTGCTTAGTGACTTCTTTGTTCATCTGTCAGTTAGTCTTGATATTATTTAACTTGTGTGAGGTGCCGTGAATTAAGATAAGTGAAGGGGAAGGGGAGTTCTTTAACTAAACTGCCTATTAGTGACTTTTTTGTTGCTGAATTTCATTGGCTAATGAAAATTCATTTAGTCGCTAAATCTTCAATTGAAGGTTGGTATTTTGTACATTTCAAGCCCAAGAAAGCACTGCTAACTTCATCTGTCAATCTGTTTCTTTTGTTGGTTTTGATATTATTTAACAGTGAGAATAAGGTCTCACAAAAGTACATAGAGGGAAAAATTGTGAGTAAAGCCATTGCTATATTTTTCAGGGCATTAAAGTTTCTGGTAATCAGTTCCAGACTCTCCAAATTTCTTGTTCATAGTGGCACTCCTCTTGATTCTCCAAGCAGCATTCCAAATTCTCAAGCTTTGACCTCAAGTCAAGTCGACTAATACCTGAGCTCAGATACTATCTTGAAATTCTGTAAGTTGCATCTCCAAATCATCAATTTGCATCCATTGGAAACCATTTAATTCCAAACTACTGTAGACTACTACATCAGGATACTTAATTATTTTCATGGTCTAAATTGATTAAATCTATCACTGAACTGGTCAGATAACAAGTCTAAAACATGCTAGTACTTTATATGTGAGGATTCCATTTCATTTTGTACAGCTTTACTGGCCTTCTCAAAATATTTTGTTAATCGAGGAAAATACTTTTAAGTTTTAGTTTCTACATCTCGCTTGAAAATTTTTAGTTTACTTTCAAAAACTTTTATGTATGCAAACATAACGTCAATATTTTTGCCAAAACCTTGTAACTTTAAATTCAGTTCATTAATATGAACAGAGAGATCTGTAAAAAACATCAGGGTGTTGACCCACTTATTATCATTGAGGTGAGGAAAGTTTCCCAGATCCTTATCCTTAAGAAATACCTTAATTTCTTCAAAGCACTCCACAAAATGCTCGAGAACTTTGCCTCAGCTCAGCCATATTACATTATTGTACATCAGCAGTCAACTGTAGGTGGAATCATCCTCCAGGAGAAATGCAGAAAATTCTCTCTTGTGAAGGGGGCAAGCAGCTATTAAATTAACTGTTTTTGTAACAACCGACATTAAGTTGTTTAAATTGGTGAATTCTGCCTTGGCATATAAAGCCTCCTGGTGGATAATACAATGAAAAGGCACAATCAGATGTCCAATAGCTTCCAATTTGACAAATCCGACTTTTTCCCCCACCAAGTTTGGTGCCCCATCTGTCGTCACTGACACAAGTTTAGAAATATCAATATTTAGGTAATGGAATGTTTGTATAATAGCCTTATATATTTCGCTTCCTGTTGTACTTGTTGGCACTGATACTAACTTTATCTCTTCTCTCTTCTCTCATTGTGAGACCATAGAATTTCAACCAATAATGGCCAACTAAGCATGTGATGTGACATCAGTAATTTCATCAAGAGAATTCGAAAAATATTTACAATTACTTATGTCTCTTTAATTGATGTATGTTTGTGTTCAGTCTCATTATTTGGTCTTTTATGATATTTCTACTGACTGGTAACTTCAGATATTCCCTTAATAAATGCATCTTTATTCTGCATATCATGAAATAGAACTGATGCACATCTTAGGAGAGTTTCTTTAATAAATTCTCCCTCACTGAGTGCTTTTCCATGCTGAGCTATGGAGTGAGCAATGCTCATACCTGCTGATGTTAAATTTGTAGAGCCTCTTACAAATTTAAGGAAGGAATTAGATTGGTTCTTATAAAGGTGTAGCTGCCAGGAAATGTATTTTCATCCTCACTTTTTTTCAAGGGTTGGAAATGATTAGTTTCAAAATGTCTATATTCCACATTCTGCTTACTACCATTTCAGTACAGAGAACGCAAAATGACCTGCCATTTTTTCTATAATGCCATACATTTTGGTCTATGTTTCTTGAAAGGATCAGGTACTGCTGCTACCACTTCCTGTACTTAACCTTGTTTTTATTTTTTTTTATTTTGGGGGTTCTCCATCAGGGAAGCAGTGACAGAAGATAGAATTATAGATAGCCTGTTAGCCCTGTAGGCAATTAGGGGCTAACTAGCCTAACTGACCACAAGATGGCACATGTAACTGTCTTTTAGGAAAGGGCAGAATTAATAAGCAGAAATAGGGTGTGGATTTTTAAATTAATATTCATTATCTCCAAATTATAATATTTATAAAGATTTATTAATATTTAACTAGAGAGCTAGAGAACACAGGGAATGCTCCTCACTTACCTCACGTGGAAGAGAAACCTAGGGCAACAAGGACCAGTCACCACTCAAATCACGTGGAAGAGAGAGGGCATGGCAGAGCAAACCCAAATTATATACAGACCACATAACAACACACGTATACAAAAGGCAAAAGGAATTGTGGGCAGTACAGAAAGGAAGTTTGGGCAATGCAGTTCCAGGGGTTCAAGATTTCCCAACTATACATGGGGTTAATAAGGATGTGTAACAGTAATAGTGGCGAAATGGAGTCTGCACTATGCTGCAGGATGGCGTTCCTTATGTAGATTAAGATGGCAGCCACTATTTCTAATGGCGGGAAATGGCACCCATAGAACAGGCCTTCACCTCTCCCAGCCTCCCCCTCCCTTATCTCAGTAATGATGGTCAATTAGAAATCCATGACATACCAGAACAATAGATTGGATGATGGTTGCTGTGGTTATGTGGTTGCTGGCAATGGTGATCACAGGGCCCCTAGAGATGCATTCCCTGTGCTCCGCTGCTGGATGTAAGGTCAAAGGTTCCCTAATAGCCTGGAAGTCCCAGAACTAGACGCTTTATGCCAGAGTTCTGTTGTTTTGACCTACAGACCTCTGGCACAGAGTGTCTATACTTCACTACAGCAAATGTTTTATCCTCAGCTTGTAGCCCCATACTTCTCTGTATGTGGCCACATGAGGCCATGTGTCATTGAAAATAGCTATGTGTGTCAGTGCTGACATGCGTGTCATAGGTTCGCCATCAGGGTTCTAAGTAGCGAATGATAGTGTCTCCAGCCAGGCGTTTCAACAACCGAAGACCAATGCTGAAGAGGCTGAGTCTCAAAAGATAGTCTCTCAAGCCAAGGAGACAAGAGTCTCACCCAGGTAAATGTCCCTCTTCAGCCCAGAATCCAAATCATCACCAGAATCCAAAGTCCAATTCAGGAAGCCAAAATCTTAAGTCACAAAAGAACCTCACCAGAGTTCACACCCAGGAGGCAAAAGACTTCAAAAGACCCTTAGATCCCAGAAGCTCCTGCTTATATGTAGTTTTCTCCACCTATCAGCTCTCCTTACATCTCAGGAATCAATCACAGTCTCCCAATTTGCCTAGCACTGTGGGTGGGGTCAGGGGGAGACAGTGCTTGTGGTCTTTTAGGGTATGAACTTCCTTTTCTAGTAAAAGGTTCTTACTAAGTGTTAATGACTAATTAAGTGTGAAAGGTGGGGCACTCCGGGTTCTTAATTGATTAACTTAAAATAGACAAAGAGAATTTAAATTCTCTTTCACAGAATATCATCTTAAATTACCATTTCCATTATATTTAATTTGTTTCCCCCATTGTTAACTGCCAATGACTAGCACTCCAGTTCTATTTAACTAGAAATACTGATAATCTTTTTGTAGAAAATTTTACTTTGAAAATATAAACAAGAACAGAAGTACAAAAATTTCCTCCCAATTTTTCATCACACAGTCCCCTATACCACCTTGATCTCTGGGTGGAGTGGGTTCAGACTTAATGCAGTTTCAACACCAAATTCATATCCAAATGCTATATTGCTTTAGGGTGAATTGTTGCTTCTGCCATTGATGAACTGAGTCCTGAAGGCTAATCTTCATGGCATTTTTTTGGAATGGATGACTCCCAAACCAGGATGATCAAAGACAAAGAACCAAGGCTAGTATTCTTAAGTCACACATGGGCCTCAGATGAGGATGGCCTAAAACACCATTGTCTTTTTTCTCACTAAAACTCAGGCAAAAAAAGAATAAGGCCAAAGAGAAGGGATTTTATGGACTAGTGCCTTTTAAATACACCCCAGTTCTGATTACTCAGCCAATCAAAGAGCATGTGGTTAACAGACTGGAACCAGTTGCTGAATATTTTTGCATGTTCTCCAAGGCATTTCTAATACTTGTCATCACCACAACTCCAGGAAAGCAGGCCTTCCTAGCCTCTTCCACATGATGGATTATATTAATCGAGAATACTGATGCCTGTTCACTCTGTTACAGTCACATTACTCATTTCTTTTTCCCTTCATTTAGTTATCAATTTTCCCTTCTTTTAGCTCTGTCTTTCCCTTGTCACTTAAATGGTTAGCTCAAAATCTCCCATTTTTAAATTTTCTTTTAATGCACTATTTTCTAAAAGCTTTATTTGCTTTATTCTCTTCATCAATTCATTTCCTTTCTGAATTTATTCTGAAATTTTAGTGTCTGATTAAGGGGTGATCTCCTTATTTAATACTTCTTACATTTCTCTCTCATCCTTATGGTGAAGGCAGATAGATGGTGCCTTGGATAGGCTCCATCCCTCTGCCTCATCTCTGTCTCCTTTTCCCTGCACTCAGTCACCAGTCAGGAATTGAATCTGTTCCCTGCTGCAGCTCTGAGAGGCCCCAACAAAATAGCAGATATCACAGCAGTTTCAGGTTTCCTGCTTGTGGGTTGCTAGGGGAACCTCTGTCCTATCCTCACCTCTTTGTGCAGTTACCAATTAGGAGATGGGTTTCTCCTCTGTTGTGTGCCTAACTCAATATCAAAGATTTCACTGGCTTCAGGTATTATGGAAGACCCCAATGCATAAATACTTCTGCCTCATCTCTGTGGTCAGTCACCCACCAAAATCTAGCTTTGTCTTCTGCTTTCAGAAGAGAGTCAAGGGCTGAGATTCTGCTGGCTTCAGGCTCTGTGGTGTGCTCCTGACCTGACCATCTATAGGCTTTCAGTCATCTTATTATGCATCACTATATGGAATAATAGAGTTTAATAACTTTTATTGGAATATTAAATCATATGTGCTCCCATCCACAGGAAGCCTTTCGTGATCCCCCTTCATTCTATTGCCTTCCTCCGGTTGGTTATCTCCAATTTATCCTGTATATGTCAGAGGCAGCTAGCTGGTGCAATGGATAGGGTGTTGGACCTGTAGTTAAGAGGTCTAAGTTCAAATATAGCCTCAAATACTTACTCCCTGTGTGACCCTTGGCAAGTCATTTAACCTCTGTTTGCTCAGCTTACTCATCTGTAAAATGGAGATAATAATAGCAACTACCTTGTGAGCCTCAAATGAGACAAATTTAAAGTGCTCAGCACAGTGCCTGGCTATATAAATGAGTGTTATGTGAATGTTTATTATTCTATAGCTTCTTCATAAATGTTGCCTCCACCATTGATGAGCTCCTTAAGAGCAGAGCCCTTTGGGATTTTCTTTGTGTTCTTGGGGTTTCTCAGTGCCTAGTAGAGAGTAGGTGTTTAGTAAATATTTATGGACTTTTACATTTCTGCTGGCTTGTTTCTGAAAAGAACAGAGTTCAACTTTAACCATTTCATATTGACATCTTTTCTGGAAGGCCTAAATTCTCTTTTTCCCCCCATATGGCTGCACACACACAGGGCTAAACAAGTTGTAGTATATAATTATGATGGAATACTACTGTGCCATTAAGAAATGATGAACAGGTTAATTTTGGAAAAACATGGAAAGACCTACATGAAGTTATAGAGTGAAATGAGCAGAACCAAGAGAACATTATATATAGTAACAGAAATATTATTTGAAGAATGACTCATGTATGTCCACCTCCTAAGAAAGAATTGATAGAAATAAATAAGACATAGTTTTTTATATATATATTAAAGTATTTTTTGTCAAATGATCAAGAAACACCTCTAAAGTTACTGATTCAAAATTAGAGGCTAAAGCAAAATTTATCATTCATCAAATAAATCCAAAAATGTAGGAGTTACTATTATAATATTAGACAAAGCAAAAATAAAAGTTTATAATATCAATAGACAAATGAAAGAAGAAAAAGCTCTTCCCATTTACTGATTACATGATGGCTTACTTAGATAATCCTGGAGAACCAGTAAAGAATAATTGAAACAATTATTCAGTACTGGGAGGAGAGATGGGAGGAAGTTACCCGAGTATTTTAATGTAAGAAAAAAAAGTTTTTTTTAAAGGAGAGGACCTCAAGTGGATTGAGTTCTCTGCCCAATGGATGCAGAAGATCATGTATTGCCTGACAAGATTAGGTATGAGCAGTAGCATGTACCAATGAGCTCCACTTACAGACTTGTTTCCTTACTAAGACTTCCATATTCAAAAGTTAATCTACTTCATAAATGGGCACTAGGATAGCTCTAAAGTTGGAGGAATTCTATCTTAGCTTGCTACCCTAAACCTATTCTGAACTAAGGGAAAAACTTGTTGTAGTTTGGGTTTGATTATACTCAATCAATATCTAGCCACATGAGAAAATTTCCAGTTAAGAAGATGAAGTAAAATAGTGCCAGCTCTCCCACATAAACTCCCACAAATATCTGCAAAGGGCCCAAGATAAAACAATATTAAGGAAAAATCTAAAAAGGCACAAAGTGAATTAATTCCTCTATCCAATCCAGAAATACAGAAAAAGAAGGGCAAAGGCTAAGGAAGCAAGTAGGGGGAGCAGAATCTAAGTCAGAAGCATGGTGGTATGAGAGAAGGTAATTCTAAGAAAAACAGGTTGACCTTCCCAAGCTGGAAGCTACTGAAGGAATGGAAAGAAGAAGAACCATCAAAAATTCCTCAGATGAGACTGAAGCTAACCATGCTCTGAGTGGGTTTTTTTGCAAGTCAATACCAGCTCAAGGAATAAGTAAGTGGCAAAGGTCTGAGAAGTCAACTGTTCAATGAACTTCAGTACCAAGTCAAAAGTGGGAAGTCAGCCAACAATATAAACAACAGTTTTGCAATCTAGAGACTGAACCTGGTGCCTACCAGAAGAGGCTAGACAGGACCAGTCCCAGCAGGTTTCCACGCAAGGAGATAGGGTCCAATTGTATGCTCTTCAGAGTACCAAGGGTCACATTAGAAGGCAAGGCTTACTTACCCTCTGGGTACCAGTTCTGATAGATCTAAACAGAAGGTCTAAGGTTGATGCCATCTCCAGTTTCTTACTGGGGCCAGTTAGGCACATAGCAGAAGATATAACTAACTCCCAGGGAAGGATCACACAAAGAGAAAATGTCAGGCATAGACCAATGTCTAAATATGAGAAACTAATGCAGAAGCCAGGCACAGTGTTATTATTAAAAATGACAAGGGCCGAGATCAAAAGGGAGAATAGTATTTTAATAAAAGCCATGCTGATAGAGATAAACTGACCACAGGCCTGTAAGAAACCTATTCCAACCTCACCCTCAGCCATTTACCTTTCCTCTCTCCATGCACTCAGGTAGCTAAAGAGGAAGTTCAAAGTCACTTCCCCCCTATTTAAAACACTCCCTCACCTTGAATACGTAATCCAAAACAGGAAACCCATTGGACCATGGGAAATGTAGTTTTAAGGACGCCAAGTGATTTTAAATGACACATAACCCCCTGAGATCCGTTGAAAAAGACTGGTCTTTTTCAGTAGATCTTAAACCAAAAGAAAAGAAAACAAAAGCCAATTTTGGGGCAGTCCCCCACTGGCATAAGAGTGTCCATTCAAAATAAATGCATTCAATTCGTTCAACCCCCATAGTTCAGATCAACTGCGCCCCAAAGTTCAAATTTGATCTTCATGATCCAGTGAAGGCTCTTCAGGCATCTTTTGGTGCCTCCACCAAACAGGTTCGTCATCTGGATTCTGGGGGGATGGTACAATCCTTATCCTGAAATTACTCTCAAAGAATTTAAACTTTACATTATAGATTACAAAACATACATTTTCTTCTGAGAATTAACATTACCCCCATGAGGTTACTTCTAAAGGAGTAAAAATTGACTTGCAATATAGATTATAGTTCAGACATTATGATTATAAAAACTTACCACACATACCCCTGAGGAAAATTTTAAATGACACATAACTCCCCTGAAAAGGTCAGCCAAGGATGCATGGCTGAGTGAGTCACGGGGGTGCATAAAATCATTCGGCAAAGGAAATAATCAAATAAATAAACAAACAAACAAATAAATAAAAAGAATTAAATTCAAAAAAAAGAGAAAAAATTAACTTGTGAATGAAATGTAAAATGTGCAAAAAATGTAGGGGAAATAAACAGGCCTTTGATTCAAAGCCCAATGAAAGTGATTTAAGCAGTTTGCTATAACCCATTTAGGGCCAGGACTACAGAAAAATTGCCATTTACTCTCTCTATATAGAGGAATAAGGGAAATGCCTTTCTTTGATCAGATTTTTCCCTGTACCTTCTCAGGGAATGAGCCATTAAATGATAGCCAATCTTAGGTGCTTCACTAGGAATTTAAGTTGAGGGGACCCACGTACTCTAAAGTTTTAGAAAAGACTGGGACTCCAGGAATCAAACCCCAATTTTCAAGCCCTTCAAGTATTGGCATAGAACTCCTGCAATTCATGCAGATTCTCAATCACATGTCTGTAACCATGTGGCTCGGCACTTCTCCTGGAATCAGAAAGGCATTAAATCACAATCCCATAGTCTCAAGGCTTTTCAGATGTTTGCATGAAGCTTATATCGCTGTAAAAAAAAAAAAAGATAAATAATGATTATATATGTACTTCTAGTACAAGATGAGAAAAAGGAAAAATCAATTGCTCTAATTAAAAAAATGTTTTAAAAATAAAAAAATATATACATATAGCTTAGAACTAGAAGGGTTTTGTTACCCAAAAATGAGATTTTCTATGAGAGAAAATGGGTTTTACAAAATAGCAGATTCACAATGCACATTCAAATAGAGTACCATATTTCTAATAACACATTTTAAAACAATAAACAATGATGTTCAAAAAATCATATACTTGTTCCAACTTTTAAACCTTGGCTAAGGGTTTCTCAACAAATTCTGTTACTGCTTCCATATAAAAACCTGATATTAAAAAAAAAAAACTTTCTGGTCTAAATTATCCTCAAGAATTCTAGACCCTTCTGATAAAAGAGGCTAAAACATAGACTAATATAAAAAATATATATATAAGACAACAATTCTTCACAATAAAATATATAAAGCTTATCCTTTAAGACAACAATTCTTTAAAATAAATACATAAAAACCTTATCATTTATACAGAAGGGTACTAAGCATCTAAAGTAAATTTTTAAAAGACCTCTCATAAAATTACAATTTAAATCTCAAGGCAGGCACCAAACTCTCCAAAGTTGAACACAATTAAGGCGATTTATAATTTTAAAATGTGTAACTTTCAAATGGTACGAGAACATAGCATTGTTGTTGATTACAGTAAAAATGAAACCTGAAATAAATTAGGAAATATAATGAGTATCAGATAACAAGCTGGTCAAAACCTCTTACCAGTTCTAATAGATTTTTCTCATTATTTGGGAGTTACAATAAAATCACAAACAGAATTAATGTAGCAGCCACGAACTTCATTAACTTAAAATGATTCAGTGAAACAGGAAAACCAACGAAATAAACAAAATTAATTTAAAAAACTAATCAGCAAGATACAGTAAGATACAGTCCCTTTAAAACAGAAATAAAACCCATTCAGTTCTGAGGTTTAAAAGTTCACCCCTGGGCCCATTTAAAGTTCAAATTTTAGGGTCCATATAATCAGTCTCTGCTCTTAATTCAAAGTTCTGAGCAGGTATGGGGTGAATAGGCCATGCAGCCCAATAGTAATCACTAGTTCAAGGTTCAGATGCTACGGTACCGATAGTGGGCTCGGGGCTAGAGAAAAGCTTAGGTCAGTTTTGTAGAAAATCCCACATGTAGAGCTTGTGGGGGTGCCTAAATTAGGTCTTTAGAGAAACACATGGAGGGCTAGAATGCAGGGAGAAAGGGGAATATTCTACCAAAATCTTTAGCGTCAGAGCTGAAGCAGTCTCTGAAGATCGAGATCTTGGCAAGGGGTTCTGGGCTCAGAGCAGGACTAGCAGCACCAGCGAGTCAGGATCAGAGAAGTGGTCTGGTCAGGTGAGTCAGGAAACAGAGATCACAGGGACTGGGACTCTGGCAGGCTCGAGGTGGGGCAGGAAGGGAGATCAGGTCAGGAGTCAGGATATCAGCAGCAGAGGCACACTGACTGGGCACCAGCGTTTTGGTTTTAAAAGTCTGAAGCCAGAATCGACTGGCCTGACCTCCCAAGGTGGTTTTGGCTGGACTGGCTGGCTGAGTCCCACCTGAGGCAAAAACGTGCTATTGCTTTTAGCAAAAGCATGGCAAGGAAAGCCACTTTCCTTTTTTAAAAAATTGCCCAAAAAGGCTGAGTAAGAAGGCCAAAAAACAGGCATGGCTCTCTTTAGGCTATCTGGAAAATTGAGAGTTCGAACTTCGACCTTCTGGTTTGCCAAACTGTTATTATTAAAAATGACAAGGGCCAAGATCAAAAGGGAGAATAGTATTTTAATAAAAGCCATGCTGATAGAGATAAACTGACCACAGGCCTGTAAGAAACCTATTCCAACTTCACCCTCAGCCATTTACCTTTCCTCTCTCCATGCGCTCAGGTAGCTAAAGAGGAAGTTCAAAGTCACTTCCCCCCCTATTTAAAACAGTCTCTCACCTTGAATACATAATCCAAAACAGGAAACCCATTGGACCACGGGAAATGTAGTTTTAAGGACCCCAAGTGATTTTAAATGACACAACAGAGATAAAGAGAGTGTATAATACCTGCCACCCCTGTAGGACAAAAAATTTTGGGGGACAGGAGCAAACAAGTTCTATCAAGACCTTCCAAGATTTCCAGAGGAAACCAAGTGTAAAAATCACAAAACCAGATCCAAAGCTGATAATATGAAGGAAATTCCAGATATAATTAAGAAGTCCAGTAGTAAGTAAGAGTAGTTCAAAAGAGAAACTCAGATGAAGAAAATAGTTTCACAAAAACTATAAATAAAACTTTAAAGGAAAAGAAAATGGCAGAACTACGAAGATTATAGGAATGGCTAGAAGAAATGAAGGGAAAAAAATTAAATCAAATTATTAAGGGAAATGAGAGTTAGAGAAGGAAAAAAATTGGAAAGGAGAATAAATAGCTTAGAAGAAAAGATGGAAATCTTTACCCAAAGAATAGATTTCTGAGAAAAGAGGTTAGAGTAAACAGAATTCAGTGACCCCATAAGTTAAGAAATAAGAGAATATTAATTTTATTAATTTAAAGGGTAAAAAAAATAGAAGAAATGTGAGGTACCTACTGTTGCTGATTTTTATTTTAATTGACCTAGAAAACAGGCTTCAGAGAGAAGTTTAAGAAGTTTCATTCTAGAGAAAGGAGGTCCAGGATTCAAATTTGGCCTCAGACACTTTCTTGCTGTATGACCCTGGGCAAGTCACTTAACCCCCATTGCCTAGCTCTTATCACTCTTCTGCCTTGGAACCAATACACAGTATTGACTTTAAGATGGAAGGGTTTTTAAATAAATAAATATTTTTTAAAAGGAAGCATCATACTCTCTGAAAACAATGATTAATAAAAGAATCCAAACACTATATTTCAAAAAATCATAAATGAAAAATATTCTAAACTATCATAATTAGAGAGCAAAGTAAAAAATGGGAAAAATCCACCAATTACCTCCTGAAAAAAATCTTCAAATTGAAATCTCTCAGAAATGATATAATCAAAATCTAGATCTTTCATGGATAATATACTCATAATATAGTAATCAGTTCATTTTAAGCCTAGGAACAATGTAAGAATTTAATTTATATTAAGCAAAAGGTTAAGAATACAATCACTCCAAGCCATCCAGTTAGGAAATTTCCAAACATTTAGACAGAGATTTGGTTCTCTGTCTTAATTTACATTTTTATTTATCTCTCACTGACCCTTGGCCTCTTTGTAGTTGAAACAAAAATCAAGCTGACAAAAACATTTAGATAGAGAAAAAGAAGAGTATATTATAGCATCTGTTAATCGAGAGTTGTCAAATGGAGCTATTTGGGAAAGAAACACAAAGTTTTTTCTAACCTTTCTTGGAACTTACCTCAAGCTTTGAAGAGCTAAATTCAACAGGTAACATCAACCTAAATCTTGTCCTCCAAGATGTCCAAAAGGTCTGTTGGTTCTCTTTAATCTCTCCTTTCCTTGCTGTCACTATTTTCTCTTCTTTTGGTGACTGTCCTGGTGTCTGATTCTCTTGAGTGAAGCTTTTGATGTTCCCATTCCCTTCTCCACTTCTCAAAATCTTTCCATTCTTAATAAGCTCTTCCTTTTATACATGTTACTCAGGCCCTTTACCCAATTAGAATAGGCTTCCTGTTGCATTTAATTAAAATGTTTTTGATTGATTGAAAGTGATCTGGTTTTGTTCACACTTAGTGAATAATTGAAGTGTGATAAATGTATCAGGGCTAAGTGGTTGAGATGTGTCCTCTTCTGTTGAATATATCAGGCTTTAGCATCTTGACACTTTTAAATGGGGGAGGAGTGATTTGATTGATTTACTCAGTGGACCTTTCACATTTCAAAAGAAAAACTAGAAGCAGTCCAAAAAAAAAGAATTCAAGCACCAAGGAAACAGGATCTCAGAAGACTCAGCAGCAACTAAAGGAGAAAAAAATCTTTGATTACAGCATTCCAAAAACAAAAAACATAAGATTACAAAAAGAATAACTTACTTAGCAGAATAGATGATAATGTTATAAGATGGGAGGGGAAGGATATTCAATAAAAGTAAACCTTCAAGCCTTAAAAAAAAATCTGGAATAGTTGAGCTGAGCAGAAATTTTGAAATTCAAAACAAGAATCAAGTAAAATTTCCAAAGGTAAATACATCTAAGCACTTAGATCTAAATGATGAAGAAATCCTAATAAGGGAAGAAGATTCAAGTATTTCTTCAGAATTCTCATATCTTCCAGAGTCACTTTGTTGCTGTTGTTGTTATTCACTTGTTACAGTTGTGTGTCCAATTCTCTGTGATCCCATTTTCTTGGCAGAGATATTGGAGTGGTTTGCCATTTTCTTCTCTAGATCATTTGACAGATGAAGCAACTGAGGCAAATAGGGTTAAATGATTTGTCCAGGATCACATAGTTATTAAGTGTCAAATCAGAAAGTCAGGAAGTTTCAGGAAGATGAGTCTTCCTGACTTCAAACCTGTCAATTGTGCTATCCACCTACCCAAGGGTCACAGAGGAAGTTAAACAAGAAAAACACAGAATATAGTTGTAGTTTTGTTCTGTTTTATTGATTTGTTAAGAAAAGAAAGAAAAAAGGAAGGAAAAGGAATACATGGAATCAGAAATAAGGCAGAAAGGGAAAAACTATTCCATATAAATGGGAACAAGAAGAATACACAAAGATGGAGGTATGGGACACCTCATGCCCTCATTCTTATCAGAATTGTACAAAGAAAAATTGGACACAGGCAGAATTTGTGTAGAAACTTTTTAAACTAGAGATATGTCCGGGTCCAGCCGGACACAACTGAGGGGTCCGGGGAAACGGCAACCTAAAAACCCATAGGGGAAGAAGAGGGGAGACCTCGCGTGCAAGACACAGAATCGTTTAGATGGATACAAGGCTCGTTTATTGCAGATCTATGACAAGAATATATAGGTTGAGGGCAGAAGGGGTTCGGCAGATATTAAGGGGGAAAGGAACGCGGAAAGGGAGCATAGAAAATCTCTGGTGGCCTCTTACTGTCTCCAAGCATGGCTGGGCCTATGATCAATATCTTATCTTAGAAGAGTGAATGATATCTATTCTTAGAAGAGTGACTATCTTATCTTAAAGTCTTGGTCCCTAACAGAGATATAGGTAGGAACAGAAAAAAAGAGAGAAGAATAGGAACGTGAGTAGAAGTCAACACCTTAAGCCAAGCCTAGCTTAGGCTAGTCCAGCAATTCAAGCTTGAATGTTAAAATGCAGAAGTGTTTTATAGTAAATATAAAACATAAATAAAACTTTATTAATCATGAGAAATTAAAAGAATGCAAATTCTGGTAAATAAAAATGTATAAATTGCAATGATCTCATTCTCCATAATTGAAGCCATCCACCGACTCCACGAAGATTCCTAGTGGGTTGGACACTCAGAAAGGGGAACCCAGGACTGAATGAAAATGGGTTACAGGTTAAGGATTAATGGAAAAAGAACATAAGGCGAGAATAAAGACACACAGACACAGAAAGTTTTGGCAGAAGGTAGACAGTGAGTAAGCTCTGATGGTCAAGAGCTTCTGCCTCAACTGTCATATAACTACTTTTATTAGGGTTACAATCATACACGGGGTGGGGGGGGAGGGGAGGGAACAAGGGAGCCAAGTGGTCTAATGTGAGGTAAACATCATGAGATACAGACTGTTGGACCCTAAAGCAATAGATAGAGGAAACATCTAGATCTGGAATCCATATGGCCTAAGGTCTTGATACTAATTACTTGTTTTTTGGTAAAATAAGGAGCCTGAGAACCAGTCTTCCAGAGTGTAGCCTTAGGGAAGGGCTAGGAATTTGGCAAGGTTGAGGTTTAATTCAACTCAAGGTTATAGAAATCATTCATAAGCAATACAAGAGTCATTTTTGAGCACTCTTAAAATAATATCACAATTAATGTATACCTGGATTGCTACAATAATAATGGCTATTAAAGGACAAGAACGCATTCTGCACAGGTGAGAGACACTGAGTTCAAATCTGACCTTAGAAACTATCTAGCTATATAACCCTCATTACCTAGTCTTTACACTACTTCTGCCTTGGAACCAATATATAGTACTGATTCTCAATGAAAGGTAAGGTTTTAAAATAGAAATTCTGACAATTTCCCCTTAATTTTTCCCTTTATCTTCAGACAGAAAGAAAACCAATGGTCTTCCTACCCCCTTAAAGTACCAACCAGATGGCGTGCTGTCTGCTACAGTATAGAAAACTGATTTGGAATGTCAAAAAGAAAAAGGAGAGGAAAGCAAAGGCAGAATAAATAGAAAGAAGAAAGATCCAGTGGGGGTTGTGGCAGGAGGATGGACACAATTCTGCCATCACCAATGCATGGGCATATCAGTAAAGCTTCAATCATATTCATGGATAGTAGAATAGATTTCAAATTCCAGAGCAGATAGACAGAAACAAATATAGACAGTGATTTTATATTTTTACCATCTCACAATTAAACTGAAAATGTAGATAATACAAGATATGTGCTTGTTATCTGATTGATTTTTTATTATATGTCCCTTTGAAACCTTTTTAAAGCAGATATATATTAACATAACAATAGTATAATGTACATGCTTTGTTATAAATATGTAATAAATTATTATAAATATGCTTATCTAAGAGAAATTTTTTATTAATTATTTTAAATAATTTGATTTGGTAAAACAAAATTCTGCCAAACAGGCTTTTTTAGATGTCTCTCATTCCTAATCAAGATCATTCCCATTCCTTAGTAGATGTGACAAGAGATATAACCCTATTCAATGATCCTCCCCTAATAAACATCAGATGAGACAAGATAAATGTCTGCTTGAAAAAAGTATTGCCATTATGATGGGCTAGATCTAGCAAATTCCAGGTAAGAAATAATTCCCTGTTCACAGTGAATTCCTCCATATGTTCTTATTTGTTTGTTCCCTGCTAATCCATTTCCTGAGGAACATCCTGATTTTTGCATAGCGGACTCAAAATTTTTCTATAAATGGGAAAATAGACATATAGGTTGGTAGTTACTGATTTTTTTCAGTTACCTATTTTGATATTGATATGGTTTGAGATTTTTTTCTTCTATGACTTGAGTAATTATCCTTCCTTGTTTATATGTCCTTTAATTCCCTCAAAACTATACTACTTCCACTATGGATCTACTTTATGTGTATCCTGTCCAAAATGGCTACTTTTCCCAACTTTGTTCTCATTAATGACATTTTCACCTCCTTTGCTGGTAATGTCATGATGTGTGTGTATAGATATGTGTGTGTCCGTATCTATGTACACATAGACATATATATGTATATCACATATATCTTGTGTATCTGCTATATTCATAGCATATCGGGGTAGCTAGATGGCACAGTGAAAGGAACTAGGAGTGGAGTAAGAAAGATCTGAGTTCAAAACCAGTCTTAGACACTTACTAGATGTAGGACCCTAAGCAAATCCCTTTACCTGTGTTTGCCTCCTTTTCCTCACCTGTAAAATGGAGATGATAATAACACCAGCTTCCCCTAATGATTATGAGAATCAAATGACATAATAATTTCAAAGTGCTCAGCACAATGCCTGGCACATAGTAATGCTTTATAAGTGTAGCTATTATTATATGTGCTATACATAATAGATTCACAGTTTCATTATAATCCCCATTTCTTAACTTTTGTTTATGAAATTGTTTATAATTGTTCGTGATTTTGTACTTTAAAATAATTATTTCTTTAAGGAACATATTGTAATTGCATCTCTACAGGTATCGAGTGTGTTTTGGTAGATTGATTCACAAAAATTTTATGTATATTGTAGTTATTTTGAATGGGATTGTCTGTTTCATATTGCCTCCTAGATTTTATTGTAATTTTCTAGAGATCCTGTTGACTTCTGTGAGTTTGTTTTGTAATCTCCAACATTGCTGAAGCTATTAATTATCTCAATTAGTTTCTTTTCTTATTCCCTTGGATTTTCTAAGTAAACTATCATGTCCTCACATGATAATAGTTTTGCCTCTTCCTTGCCTATCTTTAAGCTTTTAATTTATTTCCCTTGTCTTGTTACTATTGCTAGCATTTCTAGAACTATATCAAATGATAACTGAGTGTAAGCATTACTACTTGGTTTCCATTGTATCCTTAATGCATGTAATGCTTGCTTAAGATACTTAATATATTAAAAATAAATCCCTCTATGCCTCTACTGTCTGTGTATACTCTCTAGTATAAATTAGGATTGTTCTTTTGCAAAGAATTTTTCTTCATCTATTACAATAATAGCTAACATTTATATAATGCTTAGTGCATAGTAGGTTATAATAATTTTTTAAAATTTATTTTTAATTTTTGTTACTTACCTTGTTAATTTTTTGTTGCTTTTGACTTGATTTTATCAGGTTTCCTATAGGTTTATAATTTTGTCTTTTCATAGAAAGTTGGCTGACTTTTAGTTTTATTTGTCAGTTCTATATCTTTCGAGATCATAGTTTATTTCTCCTTAAATTTTAAGATTTTACTGTCCCAGTTAAGATGGCAGCAGAGTAAAAAGAAGCTGCTTAATCTCTCCTAACCAAAGCATACAGGACTCCTCAAGGAGACATAAAAACTAATCCAGACGAACGAAGGGACCCCACAAGAGGGTGCAGGATTGAAGGTACGTGGAATCGGGAAATTTCCACACTATAAAGGGATAAATAGCTCTCACTAGAGCACGGGCTGAGGAAGCCCCTCACCCACCCCCCACACCACCTACAATGCCAAGGCCAGCACACAAGAGTTAAAGCTGTAGGGAACTCTATTCACTATTATAGTATTCACTATTATAGTAATCAGAAGAATAATTCATAGGGAAAGGGTGGAATACTAAATGGTCTAAGATGACATGGGGGGTAGGAAAGAGGGGGGTGAATAGTAGGGGACACCAAGAGAAACTTGAGTGAATAAGAAAAATAGGATATTCTATTACACACAAAGAGAGCATTGGAAGGAGAGGGGACAAATACTATTATAAGGAGAGGAAGAGAGCATTAAGAGGTAATATTTAAACCTTATTCTCAGTGTAATCAACCCAGAGAGGGAAGAGTAATTTTGTTATCCATTGGGATATAAAACTCTATCTAACCCTACTGAGAAAGTCAGAAAGGATAAACCGAGGGGAACAGGGGAGTGGAGAGGTCAAAAAAGGGAGAGGAGAAGAAGGGGGAGGGAATTCATTAGGCCTTTAAAAATGAAAAGAGGAGAATAATAAGGGAGGGGGTAGAAAGGGAAGTGAATCAAGGGAGGGGATAAGGGATAGGGGCTTAATAGCAAACCACTGGTATAAAAGGAAATAGTATAAGAAAAAGGGGTAGGAATAGGGGAGGAAACGAAAATGTCAGCAAATGCACAACTGATGATTATAACTCTGAATGTGAATGGGATGAACTTGCTCATAAAATGGAAGCAAATAGCAGAGTGGATTAGAAACCAAAATCCTACCATATGTTGTCTACAAGAAACACATATGAGAAGGGTAGACACCTTAACCTTAAACACAAGTTTAAGGTTCAGGGCTTGAGCAAAGTCTTTTGGGCATCAAATGAGAAAAAGAAGGCAGGAGTGGCTATTATGATTTCTGACAAAGCCAAAGTAAAAATAGATATGATTAAAAAAGACAGGGAAGTTCATTATATCCTGATTAAAGGCAGTATAAACAATGAGGAAATAACACTACTCAATATGTATGCACCAAGTGGCATAGCATCCACATTCATAAAGGAGAAACTGGCAGAGCTCAAGAAGGAAATAGTAAAACCATAATAGTGGGAGATCTAAATATTCCTCTTTCAGATCTAGATAAATCAAACCAAAAAATAAATAAGAAAGAGGTAAGAGAGGTGAATGAAGTCCTAGAAAAATTAGATTTAATTGATATGTGGAGAAAAATGAATAGGGACAAAAAGGAATACACCTTCTTTTCAGCTGCACATGGCACATTCACAAAGATTGACCATGTCATAGGGCATAGAAACATTGCAAACAAATGCAGAAGTGCAGAAATAATAAATCTAACCTTCTCAGATCATAATGCGATAAAAATAATAATTAGCAAGGGTACCTGGACAGGCAAATCAAAAACTAATTGGAAATAAAATAATATGATTCTCCAAAACCTATTAGTCAAAGAAGAAATCATAGAAACAATCAACAATTTCATTGAAGAGGATGACAATGATGAGACATCCTACCAAACTCTGTGGGATGCGGCCAAGGCAGTACTCAGGGGGACATTTATATCCTTGAGTGTGTATATTAACAAATTAGGGAGGGCAGAGCTTAATGAATTAGGCATGCAACTCAAAAAACTAGGAAGCGAGCAAATTAAAATCCCCAGATGAAAACTAAATTAGAAATACTAAAAATCAAGGGAGAAATTAATAAAATTGAAAGTAAAAGAACTATTGAATTAATAAATAAGACTAGAAGCTGGTGTTTTGAAAAAAACAGATAAAATAGACAAAGTACTGGTCAATCTAATAAAATAAAGGAAAGAAGAAAACCAAATTGACAGTATCAAAGATGAAAAGGGAGACCTCACCTCTAATGAAGGGGAAATCAAGGCAATCATTAAAAACTATTTCGCCCAATTATATGGCAATAATATAACAATTTAGGAGATATGGATGAATATTTACAAAAATATTAACTGCCTAGATTAACAGCAGAAGAAATAGAATACCTAAATAATCCCATATCAGAAAAAGAAATTGAACAAGCCATCAAAGAACTCCCTAAGGAAAAATCGCCAGGGCCTGATGGATTCACAAGTGAATTCTATCAGACATTCAAAGAGCAACTAATCCCAATACTATACAAATTATTTGATATGAAAAGCAAAGAAGGAGTCCTACCAAATACCTTTTATGACACAAATATGGTACTGATTCCAAAGCCAGGGAGATCAAAAACAGAGAAAGAAAACTACAGACCAATCTCCCTAATGAACATAGATGCAAAAATCTTAAATAGAATACTAGCAAAGAGACTCCAGCAAGTAATTAAGAAGATCATCCACCATGATCAGGTGGGATTTATACCAGGAATGCAAGGATGGTTCAACATTAGGAAAACCATCCACATAATTGACCATATCAACAGTCTAACAAACAAAAATCACATGATTATCTCAATAGATGCTGAAAAAGCCTTTGACAAAATACAGCATCCATTCCTATTGAAAACACTGAGAAGTATAGGAATAGAAGGACCTTTCCTAAAAATAATAAACAGTATATACCTAAAATCATCAACAAGCATCATATGCAATGGGGATAAATTAAAAGCCTTCCCAATAAGATCAGGAGTGAAACAAGGATGCCCATTATCACCTCTACTATTCAACATAGTACTAGAAACACTAGCAGTAGCAATTAGAGAAGAAAAAGAAATTGAAGGTATCAAAATAGGCAATGAGGAGACTAAGCTATCACTCTTTGCAGATGATATGATGGTATACTTAAAAAATCCTAGAGCTAAGAAGCTTGTAGAAATAATCAACAACTTTACCAAAGTTGCAGGATACAAAATAAATGCGCACAAATCATCAGCATTTCTATATATTTCCAACACATTAGAACAGCAAGAGGTAGAAAGAGAAACACCACTTAAAATCACCCTAGACAATACAAAATACTTCGGAATCTATCTACCAAAACAAACACAGCAATTATACGAAAACAACTACAAAACACTTTCCAAAAAAATAAAACTGGATCTAAACAATTGGAAAGCCATTGATTGCTCATGGGTAGGATGAGCTAACATTATAAAAATGACCATTCTACCGAAATTAATTTACCTATTTAGCGCCATACCTATCAAACTACCAAAAAACTTCTTTACTGAATTAGAAAAAACTATAACAAATTTCATTTGGAATAACAAAAGATCAAGAATATCAAGGGAAATAATGAAAAAAAAAATGTGAAGGAAGGGGGCCTAGCAGTACCAGATATTAAACTATACTATAAAGCAGCAGTCATCAAAACAATATGGTACTGGCTAAGAGACAGAAGGGAGGATCAGTGGAATAGACTTGGGGTTAATGATATCAGCAAGACAGTGTATGATAAACTCAAAGAGCCCAACTTTTGGGACATGAATCCACTATTTGTCAAAAACTGCTTGGAAATTTGGAAAACAATATGGGAGAGATTAGGTTTAGATCAACATCTCACACCCTACACCAAGATAAATTCAGAATGGGTGAATGACTTGAATATAAAGTGGGAAAGTATAAATAAGTTAAGTGAACACAGAATAGTATACTTGTCAGATCTCTGGGAAAGGAAAGACTTTAAAACCAAGCAAGAGTTAGAGAAAGTTACAAAATGTAAATTAAATGGTTTTGATTATATTAAACTAAAAAAGCTTCTGTACAAACAAAAACAGTGTAGTCAAAATCAGAAGGGAAACAACAAATTGGGAAAAAAATCTTTATAACGAAAACCTCTAACAGGGGTCTAACTACTCAAATATACAAGGAGTTAAATCAATTGTATAAAAAATCAAGCCATTCCCCAATTGATAAATGAGCAAGAGACATGAATAGGCAATTTTCAGATAAAGAAATCAAAAGTATCAATAAGCACATGAGAAAGTATTCTAAATCTCTAATAATTAGAGAAATGCAAATCAAAACAACTCTGAGGTATCACCTCATACCTAGTAGATTGGCTAAAATGAAAGAAGGGGAGAGTAATGAATGCTGGAGGGGATGTGGCAAAATTGGGACATTAATGCATTGCTGGTGGAGTTGTGAACTGATCCAACCATTCTGGCTCACAATTTGGAATCATGCTCAAAGGGTTATAAAAAAATGCCTGCCCTTTGATCCAACCATACCATTGTTTGGTTTGTACCCCAAAGAGATCATAAATAAATAGACTTGTATGAAAATATTTATAGCGGAGCTTTTTGTGGTGGCAAATAACTGGAAAATGAGAGTATGTCCTTCAATTGGGGAATGGCTGAACAAATTGTGGTATATACTGGTGATGGAATACTATTGTGCTAAAAGTAATAATAAACTGGAGGAGTTCCAGGTGAACTGGAAAGACCTCCAGGAACTGATGCAGAGTGAAAGAAGCAGAGTCAGAAGAACACTGTACACAGAGACTGATATATTATGGTAAAATAGAATTAAATGGACTTCTGTACCAGCAGCAATGCAATGACCCAGGACAATTCTGAGGGATTTATGGTAAAGAACACTACCCATATTCAGAGGAAGAACTTCAGGAGAGGAAACATATAAGAAAAACAACTGCTTGAACGTATGGGTCGGGGTGGACATGATTGGGGATGTCAACTCAAAACTACCACACAAATGGAACTATCAACAATTTGGAAATAGGTCTTGATCAAGGACACATGGCAAAACCAGTGGAAATGTGTGTCGGCCATGGGTGGGGGGAGCTCAGGGGGTGAAGGGGAAAGTAGGAGCATAAATAAAACAAAAAAAAAATAAAAAATAAAAAATAGAAAGATTTATATGAAGTTATACAGAGTGAATTAAAGCAGAAATAAGACAACAATATACTCAAACTAGAATAATGAAAGTGAAAACATTGATAAAAAGGAGCTAGTTACTCTTTAAATGGGATGGCTGATATCATTCCCAAAGAATAGGGCTACAGTTGATACTGGGTATGCCACTTAATGAGGGCATGAGCTTGGGCAGGTCACTTAAACTCTGTGAATCTGACCATTTAAAAAATGAAGAGATTATCTGGCAAGCCACTATATCTCTCTGAAACTCAATTACTTCATCTGTAAAATGGAAATAATTCTTGCACTAGCTACCCCATAGTGTTATTGAGAGAATCAAATACTGCATATGAAAACAAAAAAATTAAGAGGTTAGACTAGTGACCTCTAAGACCTCTGGGATCTAAATATATTCATCAATGTATGATACTTCCCCTTTCTCAAAAGAAACAAGGCCAGTGGTATACAATATTGTCAGAAAAAAATTTAAAGTTTTGGTCTGTGGCTTATCTATTTTTCATTGTTATAAGGAGTATATGGGAATATACTGAAGGAAAAAAACATTTTTTTTAAAGGCAGAAAAAAGAAGAATTCAACAAGAGCCTCCAAACCAAGTAAACATATACTTAAAATGTTTGAGTCTCATTTTCCTTCTCTGAACAATTAAAGGATTGGACCAGATGACTTTTAAGGCCTCTTGTAGCTCTAAAAATATGATCTAAAATGGATTACATTATACCTGCTTGGGTACAGGCCATGTCTAACTAATGACTTTGGAATCTCAGAGGACAGAAAGAAAAGAAACACTCATAGTAGCTCAGAAATGGGTATTTAGGTGGCAGTTGGGTCGCTCAGTGGATTGAGAGTCAGGCCTAGAGACAGGAGGTCCTAGGTTCAAATCTAGTCTCAGACACTTCCCGGCTGTGTGACCCTGGGCAAGTCACTTGACCCCCATTGCCCACCCTTACCACTCTTCCACCTATGAGCCAATACACAGTAGTTAAGGGTTTAAAAAAAAAGAAATGGGTATTTAAAGTGAAAAGAACACTTTTAATATATGCAATAACCAAATTAGGCAATGGACAAACACTGAACCCAGACATTCTACCTTTCCTACCTAGAATTTTAGCTTATAGAGACTCCCTAGGTCCTATAGAAATGAAGAACACTGAGAACCACCCTTGGGACCTCCACAAGCTTAAGTTTAAAAATGCAAGATTTTATTTTGAAAAGAAAATCCCTATTAGCTTTGGTATGTATTAGCTTTGGTATAAGAACAGAGCAATCTATAGGTCAGAAAGTGACTAGTTCTATTCAAACTATGGCCAGATTTTTATATTATAGAAGTTGTTACACAAATATATGAAAAATTACATATATTCATTGATATTTTAATGACTTCATGCATTGAAGATGCTTCTGTCATTATTTTGTTACTCATGTTTACATGCTTATGGTCAGTATCAGGTATGCTCTAGAAATGCACTTGTCAGTTAGTTATACTTTGTTTTAGTGTTTATTTGTGTATATATTGATGTTTATTATTATGTAGTTCTATTTATATTTTAATTGCTTTGTTTTATTTTACTCTTTACCTATGTTCTAGGGATATCCAGGTATTGTTGTGATCTGTCCATGTAATATATTCTGCATGCAATTCAGGCTTGTAGTAAAGCAGCTTGTCAAGTGATAGCTATTATGTACACAGATGATATATATTTGCTAGTCAGGAACCCTGAAATGATTCTTATTTTAAAGTATTGATGTTTGTGCTATATTAGTAGATACCTCAAGATTTTATCAGGGACCACAAAATTTCTGATCCAAGAAAACATACTCTTCTTTGAGGCTAGAAAAAGCCAGAAGAGAGACCAGGCAGAGTCCTAGGACTGATTCCTGCTTGAAGTAACTTTGGGGACCTGTGGAGTATCTGCATGTTAGCTGAGCCAGGACCATGATAGAAGAAATAGGTGATTAGCCATAGCAGAGCTAACATATGCCTGGTGGTAAGGCACCCATTCCAACCCACAGTGCAAAACTTCCACCACCATCCCTGATTTTCCATAGCTTCCAAAAGGAAAAGGTAGCCTTACTGTTGTTTTTCAGCAGCTGATGAAACTGCAGGTCTTTGGAAGTTTCTTTTGTCTAATTTCACTTTAATTGCAATGCTATTAAAAATAATTTTTGTTGTTCAGTTATGCCTGGCTTTGTGACTCCATTTGGGGTTTACTTGGCAAATTTACTGGTTTGTCATTTCCTGCTCCAGCTTCATTTGACAGATGAGGAAAGTGAGGCAAACAGGGCAAAGTGATTTGTCCAGGGTCATACAGTTAGTAAGTATCTGAAGCCAGATTTGAATTCAGGTTAGTCTTCCTGACTCCAGGTCCAGCAGTCTATGCACTATCCAATGTGCTAATGATTGAGTGAAGGTGCAGTGATCAGATTTGTAGCAGTCCCAGAAGAGAGAGAGAGAAAAATGTTAAAACTACTATATCTAGAAAATAGAATTTTCCGGACTTCCAGGTAAGATGGCGGCAGTGTAAGAAGCAGCTGCTCGATCTCTCCTGACCGAACCATACAGGACCCCTCAAGGGGAAATAAAAACGAGTCCAGAGGAACTAAGGAACCCCACAACAGGGCGCAGCATTGAAGGTACGCAGAATCAGGGCATTTCCATGCTATAAAGGGGTGAAACAGCTCTCACTAAAACGAGAGAGGAAGAAGCCCCTCCCCCACCCCCCACACACCGCACACCTCGCACAACGCGCCAATGCACAAGCGGGTAAACAGGACTGGGGCAACCAGATAATCACTGGCAGCCCCGGAGCCTGTACCTGTGTGCTGCAAGACGAGGGACCCCAGGAGGCTGGGGGTGAGCAGGGACTTTCCCCAAGCATCCACTTGGGTGAAGGCACTGCCTGGGGCCGGGACAAAGGCCTCTTAAACATAGCCTTTCCCAAGCGCTGAAGGCATCGCCTCAGGTGCGAATAAAGATCTCCAGCCCACAGACTTTCACTACCTTCTGCGTGGGTGAAGGCAGTGCCCTAAGAGCATCTGCACAGGCAAAGGCAGTGCCCTAGGCTTGAATAACTATCTCTAGCCCAGGCTTGGACCTCCAGTGAGGACCCGGTGCAGACAGGAGCATGGCTGTGGAAGCAGCCCCAAAGACTGCTGAAGGAACCTCGGGCAGAGGGGCAGACCGGGAACTACCAGGAGGCCTGACCCCGAGGACAAGGAGACCTGAGCACGGAGCTTGCAAGGCCCAGGCAGACCCTGAGTGCAAAGACAAAGCTGAAAAGGGGCGGGGCTAACAATGGCCAGCAATAAGGAAGTGCAGAAGAAAAAGACCATCAAGAGAAACTCTGGAACACTGGACAACTTCTACACAGAGAAAATCCAGACAACAGAGGAGGGAAAACAAAAATCCAAACCTCCCCCCAAAAATGAAAGCTGGTCACAAGCTATGGAAGAGTTTAAAAATGAAATGCTGAGGAAGATGGAAGAAATCTGGCAAGAAAATAACAGTTTAAAAGGCAGAATTTCGCAATTGGAAAGTGAGACAAGACAACTGAAGACCAAAAATGACCAGATTGAAAAGGAAAACCAAAAAATTATAGCTGAAAACCAAAACATTAAAGCCGAAAACCAGTCCTTAAAGGCTAGAATCGAACATTTAGAAACCGATGATCTCTCAAGACAACAAGAACAAATAAAACAAAGTCAAAAGACTGATAAAATAGAAGGAAACATGAAATATCTCAATGAGAGAGTGACAGACCAAGAAAACCGGTCTAGAAGAGACAACTTGAGAATCATTGGTCTTCCAGAAAAGGCAGAAATTAATAGAAACTTGGACTCCATACTTAAAGAAATTATTCAGCAAAATTGCCCTGAAGTTCTACAACAAGAGGGCAATATAGACATTGAAAGGATCCATAGAACACCCACTACACTGGACCCAGAAAAGTCAACACCCAGAAATATAATAGCGAAATTGAAGAGCTTTCGAGTTAAAGAAAAAATCTTACAAGAAGCCAGAAAGAGACAATTCAAATATCGAGGAGCACCAATAAGGATCACACAGGATCTGGTAGCCTCAACACTAAAAGACCGCAAGCCTTGGAATACAGTATTCAGAAAGGCAAGAGAGCTGGGCCTTCAGCCACGAATCAACTACCCAGTGAAACTAACCATATACTTTCAGGGGAAAGTATGGGCATTCAACAAAATTGAAGAATTCCAAGTTTTCGCACAAAAGAGACCCGGACTAAATGGAAAGTTTGACACTCAACCACAAATATCAAGAGAAAGATGAAAAGGTAAATAAGAAACAGAGGGAAAAGAAAGAAAACTCATAGTCTTTTAAGCTTCACTCTTTAAGGGCATAAATAAGATCTAATTATCTGTATTACTAGGTGGAGAAATGCTATGTATAATTCTCTGTAGTGAACTCTATACACTATTATAATATTCACTATTATAGCAACCAGAAGAATAATTCATAGGGAGAGGACAGGATACTAAATG
>NC_058133.1:235698463-235727919 GCF_016433145.1 Gracilinanus agilis
ACAGCTCTGAGGGATTTATGGTAAAGATGCTACCCACATTCAGAGGAAGGACTGCAGGAGAAGAAACATATAAGATAAACAATTGCTTGAATGCATAGACTGAGGCGGACATGAATGGGAAATAGACCCTGAACAAGGATACTTGTTACAACCAGTGGAAATGTGCGTTGGCCATGGGTGGGGGGAAAGCGGGGGGTGAAGGGGAAAGTAGGGGCATAAAGTATGTAAACAGATTAAAAACGAATATTAATAAATGTCTTTAAAAAAAAAAACTACTATATCTACCAGAATGAGAGGTCTAGCTCAGGGTTCATAAATGAGGGAGAGACAAACAGAGAGGAATGGAGGCAGACAGACTCAAATAGAAGATTCATCTTCCTCAGTTCAAATCTGGCTTCAGATGTGTGATGGAGAGAATCGATAGCAGTGGTTCCCAAACTTTTTTGGACTACCGCCCCCTTTCCAGAAAAAAATATTACTTAGCGCCCCTTGAAAATTAATTTTTTTTAAATTTTAATAGCAATTAATAGGAAAGATACATGTATTAATGTTTCTACCTTTTTCATAAAATATAGTAAAGAAAGGTGTAAATTAGAAATATTGAACTTTGAAATTATGAAACTATTCATTGAATTCAGAATAGAATGTAATACAAAAAAAAGTTAAAACAATCAAATCATCTTAATGAGAAGGATGAACCTGGTGTACTGCTACCAATTTAGTAATCCTCGGCTCTATTTTCATCAGCAGTAATCTTAAATCACCTCGATTGACTATTTGTAATTGGTTTCTTTTTTTTGTTAATAAATTGGTTACTGCACTGAATCCACGTTCTACTAAATATGATGAAGGAAATGTAATTAAGAGCTTTTGAATTATAGCCCATATTTCAGGATATGCCGTAGGGATCTCTTTTTGTAGCCAGAATTGTTGGTAGCCACTTTTGAATTTAAGTTTCAATTCATCATTTGTAGTTACTTCTATCAGTTCTTCTTGTAACTGTGGAGATTATTTGATGTTTGCACTTGAAAAAGGATCCAAAATCCAATCAGGTATGTTCATTTTCAAAATATCATCAAATCATGAATTAAAATCTGAAAGGAGAGCATCCAAGTGCTCACAATAAGAAAGTATGTCTTCATCTTTATTTTCTGCTCCTGATAAATTTGGGAACTGCCTGAATTCCCCTCGTCCAAAGTTTCATTTGTACAGAAAAAGTTTTGTTACAAATGTAGAAATAACAGATTTTGTTTTTATTAAATTCACTTCATCACCTTGAAGCTGAAGATTGCTTTCATTAAATTTTTGAAACAGATCTGTCAAGTAAGCAATGTCACTTTTGGATTAAATTAAATTGGATTGTAAAGCATCATTTTTATCTTTCAAGAACTCCAGCACTGAATTAAACAGTTTATAAAAACCTATCTAAATAGGCACCCTTTGACAACCAATGAAGCAAATGATTAAATTCTTCATTGTTTTCAATACAAAGCTGTTTAAATAATCTGCCATTCAATGATTTGCTTCTGATTGTGTTGATAGCTTTAATTACATATTGTAATGAATTATGTAGGTGTGCACTTAAATTTTTGGCAACTAGATGTTCACAATGGTTGATACAGTGTACTGTGAATGCATTCGGCACCTCCTTTTTTAAATATGTAAGAAAACCTCTCTAGCGGCCTACCATTGCTGGAGCACCATCTGTGGCTACTGATAAGACATTACTCAGAGGTATTTCTTTTTCTTTAAAAAACTCATCCAATGCATGAAATATTGATTCTCCTTTAGTATCAGTTTGCAAATATTTTGCAAATAATAATTCTTGGCAAATTTGTTCCTCCTTTGTGAACCGCACATATGATAAAAGTAAAGCTTCATTTCCTGGCAAAGTTGATTCATCAAGTTGAATAGAAAACCGAGATGTTTTTAAGTATCCACACAATGAATCTTCAACATCTTCATCCATTTCATCAATTTTTCTTTGCACTGTATTATTGCTCAACGAAATTTTCTTGATAATATCAGATGCTGGCTTGTGTAGCACAGTACGTATTACTTCACTTATAGCCAGTATAATTAGTTCTTCAACAATAGTATGAGGTTTTCCCAATTTGGCAATCATTAGCGAAATATTATAAGAAGCAAGCAAGCCATCACCATCTTGTGTGGTGGCGCTTGAAAAGAGTTTTGCCAAAGTTGGTTGTTTGATAAATTTTTCTTTTAGTATTTAAAAATAATTTTAGTCAAATGTTCTTGTAGTCTGGAAGGTTTCATAGCTCTTTGTTTGATAAAACTTTCTGCCAAATAAGGCACATTGGTAATGCATTATTTACAGGAGACTCAATAAAGCCATATTTCAAATATTTGATATTATATTGTCTACATTTTTTCTTTGGTTGAGCCAGTATTATCTGTAGAAAGAAAAAATAAAATTTTTATGGAGGTATTTTTAATAATATTTTTAGTAATTTTTTGAAATATTTTTGTAAAAAACAAACAAATAAATACCCATGAAATAAATAAACATGATATTATTAATTATAAAGTGCATATAATTATTACAAAATAAATAAATAATACTCTCCAATTATAGTCACACTATTTGTTAGTTAACTTTAACTTGTCACAATATCACAACAATCTAATCTTTGTTTAAGTTATATTACACATAATAATTATGGGAAATCTCATGCTCCAAAATCTGCTGGTAGTACTGCCAGTAGCCAGTACTACTGCTGCTGTTCCAGGCTTTGGCCTTGCAATCGACCAATTGCATGAGTGGTAGTTACCCACAACAATGCTCGTAGTGCTCACATGTTTTGGAACTGCAATTCAGTGGCACCACATGAACAGAAGCAATGCGCGATTGCACATACCTCAATGCAAGTGAGGGAGTATGCGGAACCAAGCCAACATCTAGTACGTAGTTCAAAGAAAAATTAAGCATTATGAGAAGAATACATAAATAAATTTTTCTAAATCTTCTCTTCTTTCTTTTATACTATCACCTCCCCCTTACAGTTATTCACCACCCTGAAATGCACCTGTGGCCATCACCACCCTCCTGGATCACTGCAGCACCCACCAGGGGGTGGTGGCACCCACTTTGGGAATCACTGATCTATAGGAAAGAGAGGGCTAGATCTCTGTGACCACCAGAAACTGTAATATTTCACTCGAGCTTATGGAAAATACACATTTCTACATTCAGTTCTTTATTGCAAAACATTGATTCTGATAATTTGCACTTTTCTTATCATAGGAACCATAAGACATATGCAGGCATACTTTGTTTTATCACACTTTGCAGATAATGTGTTTTTTACAAATTGAAGGTTTGTGACAATCCTACATCGAGTAAGTCTATCAACACTATTTTTCAAGTGACACATGCTCACATCATGATTTTGTGACACATTAGAAATTCTTTCAATATTTCAAACTTTTTTATTATCATTATATGTTATGGTAATCTATGATCAATGATCTTTCATGTTACTTCTGTAATTGTTTGGGGGCATCATGAATCATATCCATGAAAGACAATAAACTTAACCAATAAATGTGTATGCTCTGATTGTTTCTCCTATTGGCTATTTCCTGTTTCTGTTCCTCTCCTTGGGTATCCTTAGGCTAACTAATAATCCTATAATAGCCTCTAAGTGTTCAAGTGAAAGAGAGTCAGTCAATGGGGGAGGAAGAAATGAAAGAATGAACAAAAGTATGAAGGAATCAAAGAAGGAAAAGGGAGAGAGGAAAGAAGTGAGAAAAAGGGAGAGAGAAAGAAAAAATCACTTTCCAGAACGGTGGGACTAGTACAAGCAGTTAAAAAATAACACTGTAACATGTACATTGCACCATACTATCCATATAGGATTCAAAGGGGAGGAAATGAAAATAGCCTGCCTTTGAAGAATTTACAATCCAGTTCTTTTCTCACTACACTTCAGCTGTGATGGTGGCCTGGGGTGGGAAAGGGTAGAGATAAAATTGTATGTAAAATGAGTAGGGGAGAAGCTTTGTGAGTAACTGAAAACACAAAACTTGGGATGGTAGTGTGAAGGAAGGAAGAAGGAGAAGGAAATTACTCCATGGTCATTTATTTCTCTTTTTCATTATTAAAGTAAATGCTGAAACATTTCACAGGGCTGAACTGATATCACAGGAGATTGGAAGAGATCAGCAAATGACTCTCAGAACCATCTTCCACACTTTTCTGTCATCACCAATCCTATCTGTGGGACTGATATCAAACTAAACCTTCACCCCCACTAAAAAATTTTTTTTAGAGAATTTGATCGTTTATCATTTCAATAGATAATATGATATGAACCATAGCAAACAACCTAATGACTAATTTAAAACATTTATTACAACACTTGAGAGACTTAAAAGCTGCCCCTGCCCTTGATTTTAATAAATGCAGTCTTGAAGCAGCCACTTATCAAAGTGACAGAAATTGTGTGGTAAATAGATTATGGCACAGTTGAAATACTAGAAAATGAGATCAGCAACACTACTTCTTTCCCATTTAAAACACCTTGAGATATTTCAGCACAAACCACCAACAGAAAGTGAGTGAGAGGGATCCTAGAGGAAGTGACAATCTGGATATAAGAAACTTAATACTCAATGGACAGGCTTTTTCAAGAGCTCAAGTTGCGACAGCACCTCCAACAGCACTGGGCCAAATGGCCCAGTGGATCGAGTGCTGGACCTGGAGTCAGAAAAATAAGTTCAAAACTGACTTCAGACTAGATGTGTGACTCTGAGTAAGTCACTTAACCCATTTGCCTCAGTTTTCTCATCTATAAAATGGAGATAATGTATCCATCTCCTAGGGTTGTTGTGAAGATGAAATACTATTTGTAAAGTGCTTTGCAAGACTTAAAGTACTTTATAAGCGCAAGATATTTTCCTTCCTAAAGGGGAATCTTGCCAAGCCTTGCACAGAAGGATCTAAAGCAGAAGTTCTTTATCTTTTTTGTATCATGAACCCCTTTAACAATCTGATGAAGACTATGAATTCCCTTTCAAAATAAAGTTTTTTAATGCCCCAAACAAAATATATAGAATCACAAAGGAAACCAATAATAATGAAATTCAGTTTTTAAAAATTTTTAAATAAGTTTATAGACCCAGGTTAAGAACCCTTGGCCTAAAGGTTCCTAATTATCTCCAGCACTCATTTTCAGATGGGGAAGAACAAAGAAATGGCTCAAACTGAAAGGATATAGAAATAAAGCAGGTTGGGGCAGTTAGATGGCTCATTGGATAGAGAACTAGGAGCTTCGGGATTCAAACCTGGCATCAGCCACTACCTACCCGTGTACCTGTCACTTAAGCCCAATGGCTCTTATTCCTCTTCTGCCTTGGAACTGATACTTAGTATCAATTCTAAGACATAAGGTAAGAGTTTTTTTAAAAAATAAAATAAAGGAAGAAAAGTCTAGAACTGAGGGTAAGTTGAATTTAGAGGGTAATCTCGAGAAGAAACCATAGATTAAATGGTAGTGGAGATCTTTTCCCTATGCTGATAAGTATTTTTTTTCTTTTTCTGCCCCTTTGTAACTTCCCAAATTCCTTCATTAGTAAGATGAATTCCTTCTCCTTATAGATTCTTAACTAGCTTAGAATGTCTCTTATCACCACTGTTTTTCTTCTATTATCCCCTTTCACATGTATTTGGAAAAAAGTTTAAAAATCACAGAATTTGAGAGCTGGAAAAAACCCCAGTGATCATCCAATCCAGCCCTAGACAAAACAAATTCTTACCAACATACTCCCCAAATGGTCATTCAACTCAACTTAAAGACCCACAAGGAGGTGAAATCTACCACTTCTTGCTTGAGGCAAATCATCTCATTTTGGACAATTCTAATTCTTACAATGTTTTTTCCTCATATATCAAGTTTAAATTTCTCTCTGAAACTTCTATGCATTGTATTTGCTTCTAATATCTAGAGACAGATAGAATGAGTCCACATGACAGGGCTTCAGAGTCTTAAATACAACCACCATGCTTCATCTACCAGACAACCTCATCAAGTAATCTTGTCTTCCCTAGACTGAATATATCCAGTCCTTTCAACTAATATTCATATGATGTGGGTCCAAGACCTTTAGAAATCCTCTTTGCCCTCTTCTGAACATTATCCAGTTTGTCAATGTCTACCTTAAACTGTAGTGCCCAGAACTGAATGTCAAAATGGCAGATGAAATCTGATGAGTCTTATAAGTTATGTCTCTTCTAATGAAGCCCAATATCACATTAACATTTGTGGGGGTTGGGGTGGGGTGCAACATTGACATATTGAGTTTTTAGTCCACTAAAATCCCCACAGCTTTTTCAGTTTTTATCTAGCCAGACCTTTCCTATTTTGTATTTGTACCTCTAATTTTTTATAGACAAGTATAAAACTTTATATTTATCCCTATTGAATTTCATCTTATTAGATTTATCTTAGAATCAATACTGTTTGTTGGTTCCAAGGCAGTAGAGTGATGAGAACTAGGTAATGAGGTTTAAGTGATTTACCCTGGGGTCACACAGCTAGCAATCTCTAGCTCCCATCTCTAGCCCTGGTTCTTAGTCTGCTGAGCCAACTAGCTGTCCCCTGACTCTTGCCTTTCAATCTTTTTGAATTTTAACTGTACTGCCCAATGTTGTGCTGCTTGGTTTTGTGTCATCTTCCATCATAAAAATTATAGCACAGGGCTAATTATAAATCCCTGTGGCGCTCTACTAGAAAACTTCTGCCACATTGATATTGGGCTACTAACCATTTCTCTTTGAGTTTAACCATCCAACTAGTTCTGAATTCATCATATTGTATTATCATCTGATCCATATCTCTCCATCCTCTCTACAAGATACTTTATCAAGAGATTTGCTAAAATCTAGGTAAATTATATCTATGGTATTCCCCTTTTCTACTAGTTAATAGTCCTGTCAAAAAAAGAAATAAGGTTAGTCTGGCATGATCTTTTATTGTTGAAGTCATCCTGGCTTTTTGTAATAAAAATTTCCTTTTCTAAGTGCTTGTCACCCACCTCTTTAATGATCCTTTGGAATCCAAGATCAAGGTGGGACAATAAGGCACAGATGACTGTTACCATGAGCAATCAAACCTTGATCCTCCAGTGACATTTTCTGTGACATCCGGAAGATCCCAGAAACTTCTATTGGAAAGTCTTGATTAGCAGTGTGGGAATTTTTCTGGCCTATTGAATTTTAGAAACCCAGATTTAGAAGATATCTTAAGAGGTCATATAATAATTTCCAGGTAAACAGGGGAAGGGAACAAAAAATATGTTACTTTAGAAGAGACCGAAGAAAGGAGGAAAAAACCTATATCTTAGACATAGCCAAGAAAGTCCCACTATATGCAGATATTGCCAAAAGAAATCCTGAAGAGGATGGAGTTGTGGATCATGAAACCTAATGAACTTTTATCTTCGTTTTATAGGTGAAGAAACTCAGACTCAGAAAGATTAAAATAACCTTCCCATCTTGTTTTGTCTAAAGGAACAAATAGAACTCTAAATTCTCTCATAGAGTTCTACCCTTTGTTCCCCACTGAAAATAAAAAAACAAAACAAAACAAAAAAAGAAAGAAAAGAAAAAGAAAGGAAGAAAAAAGGGAAGGAAGAAAGGAAGGAAAGAAAGGAGGGAGGGAGGGAGGGAGGGAGGAAGAAAGGAAAGAAGGGAGGGAGGAAGGAAGGAAAGGAGGAAGGAAGGAAAAAAAGAAGGAAGGAAGGAAGGAAGGGAGGGAGGGAGGGAGGCAGGGAGGGAAGTAAGGAGGAGAGGGGGAGGGAGGGAAATCCAACCCAATAATATCTAATGAATAATAGAGTCTTGGTCTCAAAACCTCTCCAACCCAAAGAAGTAAATAACTGTCATGAGAATATAAATAGCACAAAAGAAGTTCTCATTTCATAGTAGGCTAATATTTACAAAGTACTTTCCTCACAACAACCCTGTGACTTAGGTAATGTACATATATATAATTATCTCCATTTTACAAGGGAGGAAATGGGCTTAGAGGGGCCCTACAGCTAATAAGTATCAAAGCCAAGATCTGAACCAAAGTTTCATGACTCCAGGTCTCACAGTCTGTTCTCTATCATGCAGAGGCAGCCAGTGCCATGCTTTGAGGCAAACTGAGAGAAGGGAGGTTGGGATTGCACCTTCCCATTTTGTGAACTTTCTCCCCAGTGAAGAGCCATTATTATATAACACAATTGGAAAGGCAAACTAGAATTTTGGGGCCCTTCAACCCTGTGGGCTCTGAGGCAGCTGCCCTTCTTGCTGGAAACTTAATCTGCCTGTAAAGTGCCATTTGGATTTCGTCTGACATCATCACACCCCCCCTCCACTCTAATCCAAATGAGTTTTCTTCTCACACTGGCACTGTGCAGGCTCCCGACCTCTGGCAGCAACCCAAGGAAGGCTGGCATCTTGATGGAGATGTTTGCATTTCTTTGTAGTCATGGCAACCTGCTCTACGGAGCAGAGAGGCAGTGGCTAGGAATCTAAGGGCTGCCATTTGATTGTGTGGGGTGGGTTACTGAAAGATGCTAAGGGAACTCTTTCTCTGGAAGACTTTACAAATAAGATCAATCCTTGTGGGTGATCTGGAGTGGCTCAGGCAAAGTCTTGCCCTTTGGCAGAGAAATGCATTCTCTCTTTAGTCTGGTACTTTGTACCATAAGGATTCCTCTGATTCCATGTTTGCTCCACCCATCTTTTCACAGCAACCTCCTCTTTGTACCTCCAGGGGAGAAAAGGAAGGGGAGGAGAGAGATCTCTAGGCTGAGGTCTGAAAACAGCCAGTGAATTTTCCAGACCTGAGTTGTTAAGGAGAAACAAAGAGGTCAAGGGAGGATGTGTTCCCGTCACATATCTTGAAAAGAAGTTTCTCCCTCTGGTTCTTTTATTTCCTTACATAGTTCTTCTACTTCAGCTCTTTACCTTCCTCCTCCAGAGAAGGGAGCAAACCAATCCTAATTATTTTTGTCTTGCACAGCTGAGCCCCACAGACTTCCATTTCCTCAGCTGAATGCTCTCATTCTAGCAATGTCAGATGTGTCTAGGACCTCTGACTGCATTTTCTGTATAGCAGAAGCTAGTGTCACAACTATTTTCCATCAACTGTTTCTCTTTCCCAACCCCCACACTCTGTCTCCCCAAAACACACCACACAAACACACACACACACACACAAACACACACCTCTTTTTCTTTTTAGGTGCCATATTTTCCTAATACTCTAATAAGGAGAGCATATTACTAGGGCTTGTCAGCGCTATGGGTCATGGTCATGTCAGGAAGAAATAAAAGGTGAGAGGGGATACATATGGCAGCTAAAGAGTACATACTATAAATAACTAGGAACCAACAGCTTGTGTCACAAGTATTTATATATATGTGTGTTTGTGTGTGTGTATATATATATATATGTATGTACATACATATATATTTATAAATAGACACCCTTATCTTCAATTTTAGTATCCATTCTAAGACATAAGATCAGCAAGGGCCAGGCAAAAGGTTAAGTCACACACCTAGGAAGTGTCTGAGAACAGATCAGGATCTGGTACTCCCTAGCTACTCCCAATAAATATATTTGAACAACTATGAACTGTGGATTACAGGCATCTAATTCCAGGTCACAATTCCAGAGCGGGGAGAGAAGGAATCTCAGTTGTGAATGAGAGAGATCCTAATTGTGTAAAGTATAAAGAAGAAGTTCTAAAACATTAAATATGTGACTCTAAGTCCAGAATCATAGGGAAGACTCAGTTGCTCTGTCTGAGTCTATAGAACTTCCCAATCAAACTAGCAGTAACTAAGTCCACCAGAAGTGTACTAAAACTGAACCACACACATTTCGATAAACCCAAATTTGGAGCAAGAACTTCTAGAGTTCATGCCAGGAGAAAAATGTACAAACTTCTCACTAGATTACATGAGAGTTTATCAAATCCATATGCGTCAGTTTTTTCAAAACCTAAGAATGTTAATACATAATTTACATACAGTTAAGGAAACTGAAGCAGACAGAGTTTAATAGGCAATCTTAGGGTGATAGGAAGAGGAACTATAATCGCTGCCAGGCTTGGTATTTAAAAGGTGACAATATTCTCTCATAAGGAGCTTTGGGTATGGTTCTTCAAAGGAAGGGTTGAAAAGATGAATGATTGTCAACCTTTAGGAGTTGTAATAAAACTATATCACATATCTAGGATAAAGACAATAAGTATCTGTCTGTCCTATCCAAACTTAGGACATCCCTGAAATTTAATTTTTTGTGGGGGCTTAGATGTCAGAGATATCATATACCTTTTTAAAGAACAATATGATTTGATCTTAAACGCAGCTTGGCCTGCCTCCAATTGGCAAGTTGAGTATATTGGTACTTTTCTCCTATCTTAGGGCTAAAGCTCACCCTTACTGCAGTTGATATTTTTTCTGTATATAGCATTACAATGCAAGGTATCCATCACATTCAGAGCTCTTACAGAACATAATGTTCTTCCTTAAGTGACTCTATCATTGCAAACTCATAATCTGGAGGAGGTCTGAGATTAGTCCCACTAACACCACCATGTTCTCTGATGTTTCTGTTTCTCATATTATCTTCAGGAAGTTAACATTATAGAACATTGAAATGGACTTTTGAAACTGCAACTTTCATATCATTCTCCTGATCATTAGGAGTATTCTATCTTCTAGACTCTATGTTTGTAAAGCAATGCTACCATAAGATGTAGGAGGGTTCTCTGATACAATTTCTGGGATTTGACCTCCAAAAAGACTTATTATGTAAGGAAAGACTTCTCTTATAACTGGTGTCAGCTGACCCTCCTCAAAACCTTCCTTATTCTGTTCACTGAATTAATTCACCCAGACTTTGAAGTATGTTGTCCCCTCAGAAGGTTTTATACATTCAAGGAAATTGATTCCTGTCCATGGACTCTTTTCCCTCCAGGATGTGGGGTAGATTTTAGGCAATGTTTGTTTCCTGACATGAGAAGAGATTAAACTACATTCATATCATAATGGGCAATGTAAATTTATCTAAAAGAAAGAGAATCCCAGTGGAGCCAAGATGGCAGAGAAGGTACACAGACTCATCTGATCTCTACCAAATTACCCTCCAAAAAACTACAGTAAATTGCCTCAGAAAAATGCTGGAGCAGTATAATCCGCAAAAGAAAAAGGTGAAGTAATTTTTCAGCCTCAAACAACTACAATTTAGAAGACTGGCATGAGAGATCTAGTGCTTCCAACGTCTCCAAAATACGAATTGTTCTCCAGTCCAAAAAAAATTAATTAGAGGAGCTCAAAAAGGATGTTAAAAATCAAATAAGAGAACAGAGCTAAGATGGCTGAAGAGTGGCAGGAACTTTAGGACTCTCCTTACAAAGTGTCTCAAAAGGACATAAATCAAAATCATACAAGTAAAAGGGATCTGCCAAGGGGCACAGCCTTAAAGATAGGCTATTTGGGGGCATTTCCACACTAGAAGGGGGTAAAACTCCACCTACCAAAGAATAAGCAGATCACCCCTCCCCTACACCACCTACCTTTCCAGAGTCAGAGCAATGGCTGGGGTAATCTCTAAATTCTTAAAGGGATGGCTGAGAGCACCACAGACCTACCCCTGAGGACAGTGCAAGGCCTTGGAAGCAAGACTTTGGACCCAAGGCTGAAGAATGAGGAACCTGGGCAGCAAAGCATTGGGCAGAAGTGGACCACCACAGCAGAGATGGTAGGGACTGGAAAAATAGCCTCTGGGCAAAACACTTTAAAGCTTGCTGTACAGAGGAATGCCTGCCCTCCTCACTCAGACTTCTGATTGGGAAGGTAAGATAATACAGAGACAGAAACTAAGGCAACAATTGGCCACCAACACATAGGAACCACGATCCACAAGTACCAAAAGAAATAAGCTCCATCAGAAAAGGCCTTTGACACTGGATAATTTCTATGGAGAAAAAGAGCAAAATACAGAAGTATCAGCAGAGAGTGACAAACAAGCAAATACACCTAAACTTTCCCCCCAAAAATGGAAATTGGTCACAAGAACCAAGTAAAAAGATAGAAGAAAAATGGTGGGGGAAAGAAATGAAAGTAATTTAAAAAGAAAATAATAGTTTAAAAGACAAAATTTCCCACTTGGAAAAAGAAACAAAGAAATCAAATTAAATAACAAGCAAATTGGAGACCAGAATTGACTTGAAAAGCAGCATAGGTCAAACCAAAAAGGAAAATCAAAGGATCATAGCTGAAAACCAGTCTTTAAAGACTATAATTGGGCAAATAGAAGCTAATGATCTCACAAGACAGCAAGAATTAATAAAAGGAAAGCCAAACGAATGACAAAATAGAAGGAAACATGAAATATCTCATTGAAAAAACAACTGATCTAGAAGACAGATCTAGGAAAGATAATTTGAGAATCATTGGTCTACCTGAAAGCCTGGGAAAAAAAATAAAAGTCTTGATATCATATTACAAGAAATTATCCAAGAAAACTGCCCTCATACTCCTGAGCAAGAAGGCAAAATAAACATTGAAAGAGTCCACAGATCTACATTAAATCCTCAAAAGACAACCCCCAAGAATATAATCGCCAAATTCAAGAGTTTCCAAGCCAAGGAGAAAATATTACAAGTAGCCAAAAAAAGACAATTCAAATATCAAGGTGCCTCAGTCAGGATTACACAGGATCTCCACACTAAAGGACCACAAAATGGAATATGATATTCAGGAAGGCAAGAGAATTGGGTATACAACTGAGAATCACTTACCCATCAAAATTGACTATATACTTTCAGGGGAAAGTATGGGCATTTAACAAAACAGAAAATTTCCAAGCATTTCTTAAGAAAAGACCAGAACTAAATGGAAAATTTGATGTCCAAATATGAAATTCAAGAGAACCATAAAAAGGTAAACAAGAAATAGGGGGGTTGGGAGGAGTAAGGGTTTCACTAAGATTAAGCTGGTTATATTTCTATATGGAAAAATGATTTTGTAATTCTCAAAAATCATTTTCATTATCATGGTAGATAGAAGAATTATTCATAAGCAGAGGCTGGGGTAATAAGTTGCTTAAGACGATATGTAAAAAAAGAGGGGGGATAGAAGATTGCACCAAGAGAAATCTGAAGGAAGAAGAAAAATAGGATAAATTATACCACATAAAGAGGTGCATGGGTGAGGGTGGTGGGGAGAAGGGAAGAGATGCTGTTTAGTCATCCACCAATACATGCTAAACCATTTAACCCTGTGTAGATATCGTTGCTAGGAGGAACTACTACTATTGCTTCATATATATGAGAACAAATAACATCTCAAATGGTGAGATGTGTATATCTCCCCTGGACTTGCTTGGAATAGCATTTCAGGGCATTTCAAATCAGTCTCACTGCATGGTATTCTGAACTGAATTTTTCAGTCTGCTGTTCATTCTTTTGACTTGCTCTGAGCTCTGGGGATAGTATGATACATGAAACTTTGGAGTTATTCCTAAATATGAGTAAATTTGTGATAAAACCAAATCAGTAAAATGATTTTTTACCTGTCTGAATGAGGTATGATTTCTCTTAAAAGCACTTTGGCAACAAACACTGCTATTGCTCTAGCAGTTGGAAACACTTCCAGCCATCTGGTTAGCTGGTCTATTATAATTTAGCAAAATTTGTTATGTCCAGCCTTTGGCATTATAATGAAATCTATTTGCAGATGTTCAAAAGGGGTGTAAGCCAAAGGATTGTGGTGAAAGCTTTTCCGTGAAAGACAGGCTGGTTATATGCTTGGCAGGTTTGACAGGCTGCACACACTTTAGAATCGATGTTAGTTATGCCAGGGACTATCCATACTTTTTTCACAGAGTCTACAATGCCTTGGGTTCTAAAGTGACCATTTTTATGTATGGATTGACAGCTTTGATGATAAAAAGTTCTAAGGAGTAGGGGTTTTCCTTCAGATGCCACTCATACTTTATTAATCTGCTTTGCCTTGAAGTTTTGTATCCATTTTTAAAATTCTTTTTCATTATAGGAAAGGGATAAATGAGTTACTGATAGTTGGCAAATGTAATTCAGGGCTTTCTATAGCAGTGAGTTTTGTAGCAGCATCTGCCCAGTGGTTTCCTCTAGAGACAGGGTCATTTCTGTATGGGCAGTGCAATGTACAACAGCCAAGGGTTTCAGGTAGTTAGAGAGCAGAAAGAACCTCATTGATGATTTTAGCATTTGTGATACTTTTTGCCAGCTGATGTTAAAAATCCCCTTTGAAGCCAAAGCATACCAACAGTGTGACACATATCTCCAGTCAGTGTAGATTGTTGCCTTCTTGTCTCTTGGTATTCACAGGTATGTTTCAAAGCCATTAATTCTGCACTTTGAGCACTTATATTTGATGGCAGTGAAGCTGACCACAGGGTGGCAAATTCTGTGACTACAGCTGCTGCAATGTAACATATACCATCCCTCATAAAGGAAGAACCATCCATAAACAGAACTAGAGCTGCATTTTCCAAAAGAGTGTTCAGGAAATTATCATAAGGTTTTTCTGCCATGTACACTAATGATTTGCAACTATGCAGTGGTTCTCCCGTGATTGGTAAATCTGAAAGCAAGGTGGCAGAATTGAGTGTTGTGCAATGTTTTAAAGTGATGTTTTCATTGCCTAATAAAGTTATTTCACATCTTGTAAGTCTTTGGTCAGAGAATGCCTTTGTTCTATGCTTTAGCAACAATGCTTCAACTTCATGAGGACACATTATTTTTAGAGGGCATCCCAATACTAAATCTGCAGATTTTGTTACTAGCAAAGCTATGTCTCTAAGAAATAGTAGTGCACCTGAAGCTATCGGGTCTAGTTGAGCTGAATAATATGCAATTGGATGTTGAACAGGTCCTTAAAGCACCTGAAACTACTCCTCTCTGTTCGTGTACATGTAGAGTAAATGGTTTGTTGTAATCTGGGATGCCTAGAGCAGGGGCAAAGAGGATAGCCTGTTTTAATTTAGTAAGTGCTGCTAGGTATTCTGCCTCCAACATAAATGGTTCAGTGACTACATCTTTTGTCAATGCTATAACGGGTTTGGTGATTTCTTTATAATAAGGAATCCATTGGCTGTAAAATCCTGTTGTTCCCAAAATTGTTTTCAACTGTCTCTTAGTGGACAGGGCACTCAATTTTTGGATATCTTCAACATGCTTAGGGGAAATGAAACAGGCACCATCAGCTAAAATAAATCCTAAACACTCCACTTTTGGGAAATACCATTAAACCTCTGCCTTTGAGATCTTGTTTCATCTCTTATATAATTCCAACAGGAGATGTTTGCTATATTCTTGGCATGCTGCAGTATTTGGTGAGATCAAGAGCAAATCACCCACAAAGTATATTAAATGACTCTCCTTAAACTCAAAATTTGCCAAATCTTGTGTCAAAATTTGGTAAAATAAAGTTGGACTTTCTACATTACCTTGAGGCAGACAACACCACGTGTATGAGAACCTTTTCAGGTTAATGCAAATATGTTTTGGGAATCTTCATGGATAGGTATTGAAAAAAGGTGGAACACAAATCTACTACTGTGAAATATTTAGAGGTGCTAGGAATAGAGGAAATAATAGTGGATGAAGTTGAAACAACAGGATGTCTTTCGATAACATGTTTATTAACAGCCCTTAAATCTTGAACAAAATGATATACATGTTTTCCATTTTCATCTAATTTCGGTTTTTTAATAGGCAATATAAGTGTATTGTATTCTCATTTGCATGGGATTATTATTTTCTGTTTAATTAAAGAATTTATCACTGGGGTAATTCCATTGATTGCTTCTTTTGATAATGGATACTGAGGAATGGAAGACGTGGGCCACCTTTTGATCTAATTTGAACCAGAACAGCTGATTTAAGTAGGCCTACACCGGAAGAAGATGTAGCCCAGAGAGATTCAGGTATATCTGTCAGTATTTTAAAAGTGGAAGTTTTATCCATCGCCTGAATATCTAGAAAGTGTACAGGGAAAAAATTTTGAGATTCCTCAGGTAGTTCTAATGTAATATCACCATCTTGAATACATATTATCATGGCTCTTAATTTACACAAAAGATCTCTCCCCAATAAATTCATAGGGGAGTTAGGCATTAAAAGAAACGAATATTCCATGGATAAAAGTCCCACAGATACCATTCATGGTGAAAGCTTTGGGACTATCAGAGGTGCTCCGGACACTCCCAATAGAATTACAATTAGAATCAGGTGTACTCGTCAGCACATATCTAGATGCCCCAGTATCTAGAAGATAATCATATAACTTATTTCCTACTTTCAATGTCACATGTAGTTTATTGCTATTGGGGGGAGAAGGACTGGGATGACTGGTACAATTTTATTGGTGCTTCAAAAATCAAATGTTTCAGTCTTTGATTCTAGAGTCCATTCTCCCCTCTCAGACCTTCATAAAGGTCCATGTGCACCTCTCTGAGATTCCTCTCATTGAGGAGGATTTACATTTTGGCTATTGTGTGGACGAGCCCTGTTTTGGATATATTGTAGCATGTCATTTGCCTCATTCTGATTATTGGTTCTATCATTCCCATAATTTCTATAATTGTTATTTCTGTAATTGTTTCTGTTATTATTTCTAAAATAGTTGTTGTTCCTAGAATAGTTGTTCCTAAAGTTTCCACCATTATTTCTAAAATTATTGAATACTTGAGTCCAGCTTCTGTAATTTAACATTAGGTATCCCCTTTTTCTGCATAAGTAACATGTTGGTCTTTGGTTTGTAGATTCTTGCAAAGGAGCCCCAGGTACCCCATAATTTGCATCTCTTTTTTCAACTTTTCCCTTTAATACCTTTATCTCCTTTCTTAATGCCTCCATTAAATCACTATCATCTTCATCTTTCCTTTCATGCCAATTATACACATATGCTTCCACTGTCCTTAATTCATCAAGGTCCATATTCTTCCAGTTAGGACAGCTGGTTTTGAAATAGTCCTTGACCACGCTGCAACAATTTTTCACAAACTGCCTTTTAACATCTCTTTCTCTGGTCAAATCTAGGCCTCTGTATCTTCCTCCCAGTTCTATAAGTCTGTGCATGAATTGTGAAGGGTTTTCACTGATCTTTTGTTTTAGTCTTTCAAATTTTGTCAAGGTACCCGCTCTGTCAGAACATGTTCTCATTGATTTCAATACTGACTCCCTAGCTTGTCACAATATGGGGTAATCAGATTCATCATTAAAATCCCATTTAGGGAGTTTTGGTGGCCAGTGAACTGCTCCTCTTCCCGAAGCCTCATTAGTAAGTGGGATAACCTTAAACCCCCTTTTTGTTAACAACTTGTCTAGCAAATGTTCAAAATCAATCCAAGTTGGATCAAATTGTTGACATATGCTTTCCAGTCTTTTGATAACAGTTATGGGATCATCCTCAAAAGAAGGAGTGTTCTGCTTAAATCCCTCAATATTCTGAGAGGTAAAAAGTCTTTGATGTCTTATGGTAACTAACTCTTCTTTGTCATTAAAGGTTGGTACTTCTCTTAAGGGGAATAGGCTTGTTGTTTCTTTCTTTTGAATTTTTGCTTGAGCTGCCATGGAGTTGGTAGAGAAAGTAGGAACAGTAGAAAAGACAGGTTGGTTAAAGTGAAAGATAGTTTTAGTCAGTTGAGAAATAGTTTTGGCCATTTGAGAGATACAATCTTCAAAGTATGCAACTAGAGTCTCCATTAAGCTATCTTTCTACTCTTTCTTCTTCTTAGAGAGAACTAGACAAAATATTTGATAAAGTTGGTATAATTCAAGTAATCCTATCAGAACAAATGATCCCAGAAACAGTAATAACCAGAGACATTCTAAAATTATTAGCTATAACAGCCCAGTAAAGCTCCCTGGGATCAGGAGTACACTGGAAACTCCTCCTTCACTACATGTGCCATGATCTCTAGCACCATATTTAATTGCCTAAAACTTCCTACACTTCTACTTTTTTGCCTATTCCTGAAAAATAGGGATAGTATAGTAAGAAGTGAGGAAACAGAAGATTAACAGGTTAATCAAACTCCTACCTGGCTCACCAGGATTATAAGGGTTAAAAGTAGGAGTTAGACAAAAGTGAGGAGAGCAGTTGAATAAAAATACTTAATTTGAGAATAGATAGAAATAGATACAGATAGAAAATAGAAAAAGAGGAAAGAGAGATTATTATCCTTATACCTTATAACTATACCTAAATTCCTAATACTATCTAAAATTTCTAATAACCTACCTCTCTTTTCTGAGGACAGTTTCTTCTTGCCTGGCAAATACCAGGCCTACTCTAACATACTCTATCTATCAATGATTCACTAACTACCTAACTCCCTTAATAATTAGACATCAATCCTTCAATTAGTTTGCTATCACCCAACTGTCAGTAGCCAAATACCAGTTGCCCTTGCTTCAGAGACAGACCTCCTGCTCTCTCAAAATCTAGAGGTAAAAAGCCCCTAACTGTCAGCACTACTTCCTTTTTCCCTATTCTTGTCTCCCTTGTAACAGAATCTTCAGCTCTGGATCACAGACACCTGTCAGTTCCGATCTACTTAGAAACCCTGTTCTTTTGTCTCTTAAGGAGACAGAGGGAGAGATTAAGAAAATCCCTTTAACACATATGATTATTGATAGCTTTTATTTCATAAGAGCAACATTTTATTGATGATGACAATGAAACACTTAACTACTTTGATGATCCATGATAATTCTGAAGGACCTAGAATGAAAAATACTATCTACCTACAATAGGAAAATTGAACTGAATGCAAACTGAAGTATAATTTTCTCACTTTATTTATTTTCTTGCTTTTTCTGATATAACTATTATGGAAATATGTTTTGTATTACTTCACATGTATAATTAATATAATATTGTTTGTTTTCTTAGTGGGTGGGGGAGGGGAGAGGGAGAGAAAGAGACATAGGAATTCAAAAATGTTTTAAAGAATGTTAAAAATAAATAATAGGGTTTTTAAAAAAGAAGCAAAACGACTTCTGGTTAAGATGGCGGCAGAGTAAGGAGCAGCTGCTCGATCTCTCCTGACCGAACCATACAGGACCCCTCAAGGGGAAATAAAAACGAGTCCAGAGGAACGAAGGAACCCCACAACAGGGCGCAGCATTGAAGGTATGCAGAATCGGGGCATTTCCACGCTATAGGGGGGTGAAACAGCTCTCACTAAAACGTGAGAGGAAGAAGCCCCTCCCCCACACCCCACACCACACACCTCGCACAACGCCAACACACAAGTGGGAAAACAGGACTGGGGCAACCAGATAATCACTGGCAGCCCCGGGGCTTGTACCTGTGTGCTGCAAGACGAGGGACCCCAGGAGGCTGGGGGTGCGCATGGACTTTCCCTGAGCATCCACGTGGGTGAAGGCACCGCCTGGGGCCGGGACAAAGGCCTCTAAAACATGGCCTTTCCCAAGCGCTGAAGGCATCGCCGCAGGTGCGAATAAAGATCTCCCATGGACTTTCACTACCTTCTTTTGGGGGGTGAAGGCAGGGCCCTAAGAGCATCTGCACAGGCAAAGGCAGTGCCCTAGGCTTGAATAACGGTCTCCAGCTGTGGGAAGCCAATAAGAGAATAGATAAAAATCTGAGACTCCTCTTTTGACCCCTTTTGTGATCCTTGTGATTTCTTCTTGAAAAGTATTATGGCCTTACTGAAAAGCTTTAAGTTCCTATCAAACCTGAATTTAAAGGGTTAACATTGTTAACACAGCAAGGAATGCTGCTGCCTGTTATAGCTAAGGCCAAGATACTCCCCAACTTGGCTTTCTGATAAGAACCTAGTAAAAATTCAACCTTGGCCTTGGTCTATTCTGAAGCCAATATTTTGTGTTTTGATGTGACATAATTTGTAACTTCTGCACATCTGCAAAGTTTCCGGGGGAGAGGGGTTCTTTTGTGTGAAATGAGTCTTGAAATATATATAATAAACTCCATGCTCCTGGAGCCAGAGCTGGAAGCATGAAGTAAAAGACATTTCCCTTGTTCTGTCCTTATTTCCTTATCAACTAAACTGTCATCAGATTATCAGAGATGATAAAGAGATCTCCACAATTGGCGCCTGAACAGGTACCTTGGATCCCTGGATTCAGGTAAATATTTGCCCTCCCCCTCAGACAACTCCTAAATTACGACAGTTTAGTTTCTGCCCGAAGAAGGGCAAGAAATCCAGAGTTTTCAGAACTCTCCCCTTAAGGGAAGACATTAGAAGTAAAAGAATAGATTAACAGGATGGGACACAGTGAATCAAAGGAAAGAACTCTTTTAATTGATATAACTAAGCACATCCTCAGAAAATGGGGAGTAAAAGTTCATAAAGAACAGCTCACTAAATTTCTTGATCTTATTCAAAATTGTAACCCGATTCCCTTAGAATTCTGGCAAAAAGTTGGCAATAATTTAAAAAATTATTATACTGAGCACGGATCAGAACAAATGTCAGAAAAAATTTCATTGGCTGCTGAAAAAACAACTTTGTTATCTGGTCAGAATGAAGAGAATGAAATCTTTAAGATTTCAGTGTTAGAATCAGAGGAGGAGGAAAAAGCTCATAGTAAATCAAAACGAAGCTTTAAAATTCGAATGAAAAAGTCACTAGCAGACCTTCCCCCACCTAAAAACCTCTCTTCAAAAGAGGAAAGAGAGATAAAAGCAGAGGAGCCTCTGCCACTTGAAGCTCCAACTCTGCAGCCACAACCCCCGAATATAGGGTTTAAAGGAGCCCTAAAAAAATGCTCGAAAGGATGGAGACATGTCATTCTGTTTCCCAGTTATTTTTAGAGCAGATGAATTGGATGATGATGAAGAAGTAGCTCCTACATGGGAGCCTCTTCCCTACAAAGTATTAAAAGAAATTAAAACAGCTTGTGCTTCATATGGTCCTGCTTCTCCATACACTTTAAATTTGGTGGAAACTTTGGGGACAATTTGGATGACCCCCTTTGATTGGATTCAGACCTCAAAATATTCCCTTGCTGCAGGGGACTACCTCTTTTGGAAATCAGAATTTGATGAATTGGCAAAACAGAAGGCAGCCATTAATAAGAAACAGGGCATCAGAGTTACTAAAGAAATGTTACTTGGAATAGATGAATGGGAATTACATGCTGATCAGATTAATTTACCTAGAGAAGCTCTAATTCAATGTACGAAGTGTGCCTTAGAGGCTTGGAAAAGGATCCCAGTAACTAAGAAACTGTCCACAGGTTTGGCCGAGATTAGACAAGGATCAGAGGAAAGATACTCAGATTTTGTAGAAAGGTTAAATCAGGAGGTAAAAAAAATATACAATTGATGAATATGCAATCCGGATAATAGTCAAAAAGTTTGCCTATGACAATGCCAATAATGTGTGTCAGAACATGCTTCAAAATTTTAAAGAATCTGGGACTATTAGTGACTATGTGAAAGCTTGTGAGAACTTTACTCCAGCATATATGCAGGGTATAGCCATTGTGGCAGCCCTGAAAGGAAAAACATATTCTGAAATGATTAAGGGCTCAAAGGCTGTAAAAGGCTCTTGTTCCAATGCCCCTAACTCTTTGTGTCCCAGATGTGAGAAAGGTTACCACTGGAAGAAAAATTGTAATTCCAAATTCCATAGAAATGGTTACAGATTACCTGATAAGAGATTTCAGGGAAGATGGAAAGGAGGTCAAACACCGGCCCCACCAATGACTAAATTTAATCCAAGAATTCATCCTAGTTTAGCCAGTTCCTTGCTAGAGTTAACCCATTTTATGAATAATAAACTTTCTTTTTTCTCCAGATTTCTTTAGCAATGAAAGATATGATTTATTGATCTTTGATAGGATGTCTTATATTTGTTAGAGTATGCTTGAGATGCCCGGTAAATATGTCCTTGATCAGTCTGTGTGTCTATATGTTGTGTCTATGTGTCTCTGATCAATTTGAATCTTAAGTTTTATTGTTGTGTTTGTCTGTGATCACAATGGAATTTTGAAGAAAATAAATCTCTTTCTCATTCATTCCGGAGGAATGGGAAAGACAGACAGAGGAGTTTGAGAAATTCAGAAAAATAACATCTCTAATGGATTTCTGAGTGTCTTAAACTCTAAAAGAATTTAATTGATTAAAAGAAATCATATTCTCTGCTCTCATTAAGGTGAGAATCAACAAGATAATTTGTCTACATTTCTTCTTCCATTTCTTACTGGCCATAAGAAAGGGAACAAAGAAATCATAAGACAATAACAGGGGACAGATTTGATCCCACCACCAAATTATATCAACAGGTTAAATATTAAGATGTATATTTAATCAAATTTACCAAGGATTCGAAATGCAATCTAAGAAAAAAATTTTATTCAGACAGAAAAAGCAATGATTCTGAACGGTGTACCGAAGTTCAGAAGTGCAATTTAAAACTTTTTTAGCTAATCAGAATCATCAGTTCACCTAAATGCTTAACTGAGAGTGGTAAAAACTTTTTGGACTGCCACAAGTTTAATCTACTATTAATTACACTGATGTTAGTGAAAATCTTAATTTATAAATTATTAAAACAATATGATTGGCTTATATTTTGTAATTATACCCCTTTAAACAGAGAATGGTTCATGAGAAAACTTTAAGCCAAAATTGGATCATCCATGCTGCCTCAGTTTAGCAAGAAATAATTTTGGAAAGTCAAAAAACATAGTTCCTTTTTCTCGAAACTCACAGCCCTTTCTCTAATTCATTAGGATACATGTTTGCTAAGAATTTGAATAGATACTGATGGTAAAGTATAAATCTATTGACTACCAGTAAGAAAATGGAATTTCAGTTAATTTTAAATATGCACAAACTTTATATTGAAGAACTTATCTATTAAGACTTGCAGTGTGTAAAATATGGACTAAAATAATCAAATTTGCCAAAAATGCTTATCAAACTGAATTTGAGGATTGCAAATGATAAGTGCAAATTATATAAGGATACTAGTTCATGATTTAAAAGAAATATTTAATCAGGTATGTAGATTTGTCCTAAGGTATGGAAAAGCCAGGCTACAGGTTTTATTCTTTTTTAAGCAGAGGTCTGAAAGAATAACTGGTATATGTAGGAAACCTTGTTAAGAAGTTTTAATCAGGGACAATTTGGATATAGTGAAGTTTAAATTAATATTCATCTGGAAGTGATAAATCATCAAGGTTTTAAAATAATGAGGCAAATTTTATAAATGCAGTAACTAAAGAGTTAAAGAGCACAGCAGCTTGAAAAGCGGCTGCAGCCTTGGACATTTTTCAAAAATAATTTAACCCCTTCTACATATAGGAGGGAGAGTCTCTGACTATAAATATTTTCAGCAACAATTTTTACTAACTCAAACTCAGTAAAGTGAAACAATTAGTAAGAAGCTAAAGTTAATTTTGTAACTTTCAGAAATCTGGTTCAGCTTAAGTAGTCATCTCTATTTCAAATAATATTAGAAAATGCAATAATAATTATTGTGACAACTTAAATTTATGCTTTAAGTTACTAGATCCTAGTCAAATTATGTCTCCTATGTTCACTATTTCACTTGTATTTAAAGGTTAATTGAATTGATTGTATTCTCATAATATTTGTGATTGGTAGTAATATATTCAAATCCAGAATGTACAATTATAACAAAACCCTCATAATAATTTGATATCATTGTTAATATGTACTTGATTGTGATGGCATTAATATTATTATAATATCTTTTACTTTGTAGTGATGTTGATGCAATAATAACTAATTAACAAATTTCTCAATATTATAACAGTGTAATTGAAGAATGCATTTAAATAGAAATATTGATCATCTCAATAATCATAAGCTACCTGAAATAAGACTATTATTTGTAAAAGTAAGAATATTCTAAGGTACCTGGTTGAAAATTTTGAAGTTTTAAAATCAATAACCTTTGAAGAGTAATTTTGTATCAAGATCAAAACATATAAATCTTACAAGTACAATCATTTAGTCAGAGGATAAAAAAAACTGCTACAGAAAAAAAGGAATTTTCCTTACTTTTAAAAACTTAGAACTTCTAACAAACTTATTAACTCCTTCCTTACAATAAATTTAGAACTTAAAGGGGTAATTAGCAGTCTCATTGAATTTTGAAGTTATGTGGACAATAATTTTGCAAACAAACAACGCTGATACAAATATTGGGTTTTAACAAAATTGTTATTGAATGTTATCAAAACATGTACTTTACTTTGTGAAAACTAAAACCACATGTTCAAATGTAAACTATGTGTAAAAGCTATTTGTTAAAAATTGATCATGTCTATTTACAATAATATATGATTGGTATTATGAACTAAAAGCTTAAAGTAAACTATTTCAATAAATTAAGAAAATAACCAGCCCCTGACTTAACCCTCTCTATTCAAGATAACATCGATGAAAACTTAATTCCAAGCAAAGTTGTTCACTCTTTTCTATATTACAGAAAAGAATTACTAGATAATTTATTCATTGAGAAATTATTGAAAAAGAAAATTTGTTTATCATATTTTGTAACATTATAATTTTTCATTGGGTATGTAAATCTTGGAAAACTTTCAAATGCTATTGGTAACAATTACTATTTAAGGTAAAAGTCATTGGATTTACAACTGATATTACTCATTTATGGATTATTGATTTGGATTCACCATTCAAAAGAAAGATATCATTGATAAATAATCCTTGACTCTTACCTCAAGTCAAACAATATTATACTCCCTTCCCTCCTTTTGCCATATTCAAAGCAAAGTAACATAATAATTGAAGCCTCAGAAATTTGAATATGTAAAGCAAGCCAATATGTTCCATTGTTTACTAAAGAAACTGTACCCATCCCAAGTGTTGTTTCAATGAAAGTTAGTTTGAATCTCTTGTACATTAATTTATTTGTTTAATTTCTGACCATCAATTGGAATAGCTAATTACAGATACGAAGAAACAAATAATACCCCAGAATTATAATATGGGGTCAAGGTTTTGTTTTATTCATACAGAAAATGGATCTGATTTTTGGGTAAAAGACATTTCATTAAATCTAAACTATATATATAATTTTGATTTTTAAAACTTTTTTTTACTTAAAAACATTATATTTTTCCTGAATTTTTAATTTTCTTATTGCTTTTCCTTTTAATTTTTTAATATATAGAATAATTGACTTTTTTCACTTTTTCTCATTTTTGTACTAAAATTACATATTATCAATATTAATCCTTTTTGATTTCACAGTAATATAAGTTTAATATTAAAGCATACCCACAAAGCCTTAGTCTATGGAAACCTGCCACGAATTGGTAAATATTATGGGACTATAATTAATGATTCTGTCTGATTCTAGGAGAAGGGAACAAAAGAGCCACAAGGTTAAGGAGACCACCCAGTCCAATGAGATTGGTGAGAAACTGCACAATGCCTAGCACCACAGGGTCAAAAAAGATCATACTAATCCAAGAAGGATTGACAAAACTTTCTCATGCCAATACTGAAGGACTTAAACTTAGCGACTGGGTTCGGGGTTGCAGCTTTTCTGACATATGTTAGAGGCTGGACTTCCTTGAGCTTCATCCTAGTTAAGTACCAAAGATTGGCCATCATCCTGGCTCAAGTGCAGGCAAATCAGACCAGGAAAAGACACTTCCCTTTCTCACAAAAAATTTGGTCCTTTTCTTTCTCTTATAAGTGTGGTAACTTTCTATAGTCCTGGCTTCTAAATGGGTAATTGCACCATTGATTAAATCACTTTACTTGGGCCTTGATACAAGGACCTGCTATAAGTTTAATTTTTCCTACATTTTTGCACATAAGACTTTGATATTTTACATCTCATTCACAACTTATTTTTTTTTCTCTATTTTCTTTGGATTTTTAAATTTTTTAAAATTTTTTTTGACAATTGATTCACACAACTCCAAAACTCAGCCATGTATCCTTAACTGATCTGGATGTTTGCCTTAATCCTCTTCAGAGGAGAATGTATGTTCTATAATCTATAATATAAAGTTTAAATTCTTTTGAAAGTAATTTCAGGATAAGAAATTTGCCATCTCCCCAGAATCCAGACGATGAACCTGTTTGAAAGAAGATACTATGAAGATGCCTGCAGAGATCTACACTGCATCAAGAAGATCCAAAATGAACTTTGGGGTGCAGTTGCTTGAACTATGGGGAATTGAATGCATTTGTTTTAAATGTACACTCTTATGCCAAAGGGGACTGCCCCCAATTGGCTTTTTGTCAATGCACCTAGCAATCATTGGATCATTGCTTTTGTCCTCTTTTCTTTTCATCCCCAAATTTGTGTAACTTAAAAGTTTCCCTTGGCCCTCATAAGAGAAATTCACACAGCCCAACAGGTGGATGCCCTTTTCAATTTAAAAGAAAAAGGAGAATATGTGGGAAGCCAATAAGAGAATAGATAAAAATCTGAGACTCCTCTTTTGACCCCTTTTGTGATCCTTGTGATTTCTTCTTGAAAAGTATTATGGCCTTACTGAAAAGCTTTAAGTTCCTATCAAACCTGAATTTAAAGGGTTAACATTGTTAACACAGCAAGGAATGCTGCTGCCTGTTATAGCTAAGGCCAAGATACTCCCCAACTTGGCTTTCTGATAAGAACCTAGTAAAAATTCATCCATGGCCTTGGTCTATTCTGAAGCCAATATTTTGTGTTTTGATGTGACATAATTTGTAACTTCTGCGCATCTGCAAAGTTTCCGGGGGGGAGGGGTTCTTTTGTGTGAAATGAGTCTTGAAATATATATAATAAACTCCATGCTCCTGGAGCCAGAGCTGGAAGCATGAAGTAAAAGACATTTCCCTTGTCCTGTCCTTATTTCCTTATTAACTAAACTGTCATCAGATTATCAGAGATGATAAAGAGATCTCCACATCCAGCCCAGGCTTGGACCTCCAGTGAGGACCCAGTACAGACAGGAGCACGGCAGTAGAAGCAGCCCCAAAGGCTGCTGAAAGAACCTCGGGCAGAGGGGCAGACCAGGAACTACAAGGAGGCCTGACCCCGAGGACAAGGAGACCTGAGCCCGGAGCTTGCAAGGCCCAGGCAGACCCTGAGTGCAAAGACAAAGCTGAAAAGGGGCAGGACCAACAATGGCCAGCAATAAGGAAGTGCAGAAGAAAAAGACCATCAAGAGAAACTCTGGAACACTGGACAACTTCTACACAGAGAAAATCCAGACAACAGAGGAGGGAAAACAAAAATCCAAACTTCCCCAAAAAAATGAAAGCTGGTCACAAGCTATGAAAGAGTTTAAAAATGAAATACTGAGGAAGATGGAAGAAATCTGGCAAGAAAATAACAGTTTAAAAGACACAATTTCGCAATTGGAAAGTGAGACAAGACAACTGAAGACCAAAAATGACCAGATTGAAAAGGAAAACCAAAAAATTATAGCTGAAAACCAAAACATTAAAGCCGAAAACCAGTCCTTAAAGGCTAGAATCGAACATTTAGAAACCGATGATCTCTCAAGACAACAAGAACAAATAAAACAAAGTCAAAAGACTGATAAAATAGAAGGAAACATGAAATATCTCAATGAGAGAGTGACAGACCAAGAAAACCGGTCTAGAAGAGACAACTTGAGAATCATTGGTATTCCAGAAAAGGCAGAAATTAATAGAAACTTGGACTCCATACTTAAAGAAATTATTCAGCAAAATTGCCCTGAAGTTCTGCAACAAGAGGGCAATATAGACATTGAAAGGATCCATAGAACACCCTCTACACTGGACCCAGAAAAGTCAATACCCAGAAATATAATAGCGAAATTGAAGAGCTTTCGAGTTAAAGAAAAAATCTTACAAGAAACCAGAAAGAGACAATTCAAATATCAAGGAGCACCAATAAGGATCACACAGGATCTGGCAGCCTCCACACTAAAAGACCGAAAGGCTTGGAATACAATATTCAGAAAGGCAAGAGAGCTGGGCCTTCAGCCACGAAACAACTACCCAGCGAAACTAACCATATACTTTCAGGGGAAAGTATGGGCATTCAACAAAATTGAAGAATTCCAAGGTTTTGCACAAAAGAGACCGGGACTAAATGGAAAGTTTGACACTCAACCACAAATATCAAGAGAAAGATGAAAAGGTAAATAAGAAACAGAGGGAAAAGAAAGAAAACTCATAGTCTTTTAAGCTTCACTCTTTAAGGGCATAAATAAGATCTAATTATCTGTATTACTAGGTGGAGAAATGCTATGTACAATTCTCTGTAGTGAACTCTATACACTATTATAATATTCACTATTATAGCAACCAGAAGAATAATTCATAGGGAGAGGACAGGATACTAAATAGTCTAAGAAGACATGGGGGGTGGGAAAGAGGGGAGGAATAGTAGGGGACACCAAGAAAAATCTGAGTAAATAAGAAAAATAAGATATTCTATTACACACAAAGAAGGCGTGGGAAGGGGGGGGATGAATAATATCATAAGAAGGAGAGGAAGAGAGCATAATCAAACCTTACTCTCAGTGTAATCAACCCAGAGAAGGAAGAGTAGCCTTATTATCTATCCGGATAAAAAACTCTATCTAACCCTACTGAGAAAGTCAGAAGGGATAAACCAAAGGGAGCAGGGGAGTGGGGAGCCCAAAAAAGGGAGGGGAGAAGAAGGGGGACGGAATTCATTTGGTCTATAAAAAAAAAACAAAAAAAGGGGAACAACAAGGGAGGGGGCAGAAAGGGAAGTCAATCAAGGGAGGGGATAAGGGATACTGGCTTAAAGCAAACCACTGGTGTAAAAGAAAATAGTGTAATAAGAAGGAGTGGGTCTAGGGGAGGATACAAAAATGTCAGTGAATACACAACTAACAATTGTAACTCTGAATGTGAACGGGATGAACTCACTCATAAAACTGAAGCAAATAGCAGAGTGGATCAGAAACAAAAATCCTACCATAGGTTGTCTACAAGAAACACAAATGAGGCGGGAAAACACACACAAGTTCAAGGTTAAGGGTATGACCAAAATCTTTTGGGCATCAAATGAGAAAAAGAAGGCAGGAGTGGCTATCATGATCTCTGACAAAGCCAAAGTAAAAATAGATATGATTAAAAAAGACAGGGAAGGTCATTACATACTGATTAAAGGAAGTATAAACAATGAGGAAATAACACTGCTCTATATATATGCACCAAGTGGTATAGCATCCAAATTCATAAAGGAGAAATTGGCAGAGCTCAAGAAGGAAATAGAGAGTAAAACCATAATAGTGGGAGATCTAAATATTCCTCTGTCAGATCTAGATAAATCAAACCAAAAAATAAATAAGAGAGAGGTAAGAGAGATGAATGAAGTCCTAGAAAAATTAGATTTAATTGATATGTGGAGAAAAATAAATAGGGA
>NC_058133.1:235732919-235801167 GCF_016433145.1 Gracilinanus agilis
TTTATGGTAAAGATGCTACCCACATTCAGAGGAAGGACTGCAGGAGAGGAAACATATAAGATAAACAATTGCTTGAATGCATGGGCTGAGGCGGACATGAATGGGAAATAGACCCTGAACAAGGACACATAGTACAACCAGTGGAAATGTGCATTGGCCATGGGTGGGGGGAGAGCGGGGGGTGAAGGGAAAGGTAGGGGCATAAAGTATGTAAACAGATTAAAAACGAATATTAATAAATGTCTAATAAAAAAAAAGAAGCAAAACTATAAAGTAAAGAGTGGAAAAAAAGGAATAAGAAGCATTGATCATAGATGGTTTTCTCCAAAAGTTTAGCAACAAAACAGAGGAGAGATACCACTGATACAACTGGTAGCCATGACTCTGGTGGTGTCTATAGTTCAAAGAGAACAGAATTGGACAATCGAAAGCTTCTTACTTTGAGGTCAGCTTAAAAATTTTTTTTCTGATCTTTTTTAACACTATATCATTTATGTGAGGTTGATGCCATCCAGAGACATAATTCATCTACTGGATTGAAAAACCAGGTTGTTACCTCTATAATAATAGCAGATATAGGGGATTGTATCCTGGACATGAAGGACAATGATGCTATGAGGTTCTTTTGTTTGTTTGTTTGTTTTGATGCTACATTATAATGAATGAAGGACCATTTGATCCCTTTAACCAAAAAGCTATTTTGACTCATCAATGTTTTCTTACCAGGATATCTGCCTTTGAATACCAATATGGCATGATTACACATGTTTCTTATCTGTGTCTGATTGTCATATCAATTATATTGATCATACCTCTTCTATCACAAGACAAGAGGCTTTCTCTCACTATAGCTGATAAGTTGGGTTGCAGTACCACTTAGGTCTGAAAGTCATTCAAGGCTTTCAAAGAAGACCTTCTTTTTTCATCATATACCCCCTTGTATCATCACCTCTGACCAAGGCACTCATTTTACTTTTAATAAAGTTTTAGTTGAGCCTACCACTTTCACATTTGCTAAGTTTCCCATCTTCTATATCATACTCAGTTAATTGGTATCATGGAGTGCTGGATTGGACTTTAAAAGCAACAACTTTGTAATTATGATGGGGTAATCAAATTTGGATTCATATTTTCCAGAGACTAAGAATCTGATAAGTCAGCACTGCTCCAAGAGCTCTCCAACAATGTCTTGTATCTAGCCATCTGAGATTTAGACTACTTTTAGAAATGGTCCCAGTCAACTCTCTTTCTGCCCCCTTAAAAGATTCTAAATAAATTTTTTTAGTTTTTTTTTAACCCTTAACTTCTGTGTATTGGCTCCTAGGTGGAAGAGTGGTAAGGGTGGACAATGGGGGTCAAGTGACTTGCCCAGGGTCACACAGCTGGGAAGTGTCTGAGGCCAGATTTGAACCTAGAACCTCCCATTTCTAGGCCTGACTCTCAATCCACTGAGCTACCCAGCTGCCCCCTCTAAATAATTTTTAAAATAGTTCTATTCTCCCTTAATTGGCAGGTTTCCTTGTCCTGTAAAGGGACAAATAGCATCTTCCTACACATTGTTTAAAGATGAAAGGGCGATATTATTAGGAAATAGTTTTATTTCTAATGATATAAGGAAGGTAGAATTATATTTCTACAGGCCTAGTAAATGTTGATTCATGTGAGAAAAAAGAAGGATCTTTTAGATGACTTGGCGGTAATTTTTAATTCTTGAATGAATATAAAGAGACTTCACCTTCATCCAAACCCCATAGAAGATGAGGGTTAGCATATACCCTCAGTAGAAGCCTAAAAAGGAACTAGAATTTTGATCCATTCTCTATAGATCTTAGGGAGAGGAGATTTTGACTGATGTGACAGGGAACACTGAATAGTGAATGGTATGGGATGAGTCTTAGTATCAATTTGGACTCCAGAACGGGTTGCATATAAGAAACCTATGACCTCTTAACAATTTAAATGCAGATAATACAGATCTTGGTTGGGAATTGGTGGTGATGTCAGGGGTGTCATCTTTTATTTAGGGAACTATATGTTCTTGACATTATTTCTGACTGTCTTGATTGTTTTATCTGAAGAGAACTTATTTTATCTTGGATTTTTTTTAAATGTCATTGGCTTTACTCCCTTCCTACCTTAAGAAGATGGTTTATATTGTTTTATGACTTTTATTTTTGTTTTTATTTTTTGTAGTTCTTTCTCCAGTTATTAAAACTGTTTTAAAATTTTTTTAGTGGTTGGAGTATCCCTGGAAGAAATTTTGAAATCTTGCATCCAAAGGGTGTAGTGTTATAGAAGCTCAGTCATTACTGGGAAAGGCAACTAAAGCCATCAAACTACCAATAGAGGGAGCCTCCTCAACTGTTAAGGCTGCTGTGAGTGGAGTTTCTCCTTCTTCCCCCCCATGTCTTTGCTCACTCCTGGCCAGTACATTACATATCAGGTGACTTGAAGTATAGAAGCTGAATCTGGAACTAAAAAGGTGTCAGTTTCAATTACAATCAAGCCACTTTCTTGACTTGGTAACTACAAAGGAATATTTCATATTCTTTTAAAGTGTGTTTTTCAAAATGTTTAATTAATAAAATATTTTATTTTCCATAAGTGCATTTTAAACCTGTTAGATTGGCCTGTTTTAGGTCAGTTCCACACACTATTATGATACTTTGAAAATTAATCCTTATCTAAAAGTAATTTAACAGTACACACATAAGACCAATATAAAGACAATCACAAAATGAAGAACTAAAGAATGGCTTAATTAACTAGAAGTATAATCAGTGCTCATTACTAGCGTGGAAGCATATTTTAAAAGCTCCTTTTGTTTTTCAAGAAATATTAAGAATACTATTTTTCCAACCAAAAACTCTTTCCAGATTTCTCCCTTAGGAAGTGAGGTTGAAATGGAACTATTACCATCTACTGACCTGGAGTAATCACTCCAGGTGCTATCACCCATCTCAGGCTGGTGAGTGTCCTCTAAAAATCCAAGGTTAAGATATTGCTCTCAGAAAGGAATTCCTAAGTGCATGGAGAAACTGAGTGGTGACTATTCTGGAATGTTAACACAAAGCTACATATTTCAGCATATTATCAAGATTCCATAAATGTAACCTGAAATCTACTTGGGGCAGAGAGTGGGTCAAAAGCATTGAAGACTATGTCATTTTGAATATTTCTCTTTCCAAGCTAGAAATGGCTTGGATAGATATTAAATAAGGTTGTTCTAGAAGACCTGATTCCTAAACTTCAGAGTACAATATCATTTTCTTCAGCATTGGCTTGTACCAATATAATAAAAATGGTGATGTTACCTAAATTAACTTCCACATTTAGTGCTATGCCAAACAAAATGCCAAGGGGGTACTTTTTATTTGGAAGAATAAAAATCTAGAATCTAAGGGAAATAACGAATAAAAGTAAGAATATAGGAGGAAAATTGCTTCTAGATCTCAAATTGTGTTATAAAAGATTAGTCATCAAACTGTTTGGTAGTGGTTAAAAAACAAAAATAGATCAGTAGAACAATTGAACATAACAACAAGTGATCAAATAACCTGAGGAAAATTAATTATGAGCAACAGAACTTCCTTTTTAACAAGAACTTCTGGAAAAATGGAAAGTAATTTGAAAGAAATTAAGCTTAAGACATTATAATATTGTATTACTCTATATAACAATAAACTCAAACTGGAATTGTGGTTGTGCATTACACTACTTGTAGTTCTTAAATCTTTCAGAGTTGTTGTCTTTACAACAATACTGTTATAGATAATATTCCTGGTTCTGCTCATTTCCCTTTATATAAGTTCTTACAAGTCTTTAAAGCTTAGTGCATGATATCCATGATTCAGGTGAACAGGATCTTCATCTCCTGGATGCTGTTAGAAAAAGTTAATGGAAGAATTCTTAACTAAACAAAATATAGAGACCATCAGAAAGACAAAATAGATCATTTAAAATAACATGAAATTGAAAAGCCTTTGCACTAACAAAATTAATGCAATTAGGATAAAATCTTTGATTCAAATATTTCTGATAAGGATATGATAAGCAAAACATTGCTTTAAAATAAATATATAAGACTGAAAGTTATTCCCCAATAGATCAGTAACCAAAAGATCCAAATAACTAAGTTTTCAAAAGAATTACCAAGTACAAACTATCATATGAAAGATTGTTCTAAGTCACTAATAAGAGAAATGAAAACAAAATCTTTGAGGTATCTTATAACTAACATAAGAGGTTGTGGTGGAGGTAGTGGTTATTATTTTGCTCATATCAGTTATGTATGTGTACATAGATCTCTATAGTCTTCCTCCCTCCTTCCTTTTCCAAGGGAAATTTTGATTTCTGCCAGGGAAGGAAAGAGGAATTTAGGGTTAAAGACTGACTACTCTCATTAGATATAGGGACTAGAATTATATCCATCTGCTTCTTTAAATGTGGGGAAATAATTTTTAGGTTCAAGCTATACATCCAACAACTGACTCCATTCCCATTTAAATCCAGTTCCACAATGAAAACAAATAGGAAATAGCAAAATCTTCACCTACAATCTTGTGTCCTGGCAAGACTTGGGTTGATTGCCTAATGAAAGGGCTTAAGTTGCTAGCGGTTCTAAGAGCTACATTTCTTCCAAAAACAAGGGAGGACTCTTTTCGAGGAATCAATACTGAAGGGTGAAGTTTTCCTGTACAGCAAAATTTTTTTTAAATCTCTCTGGAGAGAAGAGCTGGAGAAAGGGATACACAGAGCATGGACAATCATGGCAAAATGGCTGGAGTCTTTTCCTTTCCCTGGCTCACAATTCGGTTTATTAAAAGAATCCAGCAGAATGACTGAATTCTGGCCTCTTAGACATACTGCTGGAACAATAACAAAACACTCGGTTTCTCCCTTTTGTTGTTATTGTATTGTGCAAGGTTATTTACTAAGGGCTTATTTGTTATTTATATGTTTTACTTACCAATTATTTAGATTTTAAACAATGGTTTGCTCAATAAAGATATGATAATTTTAACTGCATCGGAGTTTGCTATTTGAGAGTGTGAAAGAAGGAAGGGAAAACTGTGGGTATCTGATTGTACTAAGTTCAACTGACTGGGAGATCATCCTCCAAGCCCGGCAATCAACAGATACCCTGGAGGCTCAAAGCAGTTTATGAATTCTATTTTGCAATTTTTAAGTGGATTTTTTTTAACTTTGCAGAGAAAGGAAGTCATGTGGAATTGGAACCTTCACCCCAGACAAATCTCATTACCTCCAAGCAGACAGGTTACTTTGCAAGAGGGGCCACTAGATTTTCCTCCAACTGCAGAGGATGTGGAAAAAACTAAAGCCCTAAAGAGGCCACTCCCTGATCTAGCCAAAATGACCTCTTCTGGAATCATTTTCACATGGATATATTCATATAAATCAGTGTTTTGTGACACACAGGATAACAAACAAGTAAAAATTATTTCACAAAAAGAAAAAAAGTCAAAGGATTAAGGCAGTGATTCCCAAAGTGGGCGCTACTGCCCCCTGGTGGGTGCTGCAGCAATCCAGGGGAGCAGTGATGGCCACAGGTGCATTCATCTTTCCTATTAATTGCTATTAAAATTTTTAAAAAATTAATTTCCAGGGGGCTAAGTAATATTTTTTCTGGAAAGGGGGTGGTAGGTCAAAAAAATTTGGGAACCACTGGATTAAGGTAATACAAGGAGTCAAAGCATCAAGAAGAATAAAATAAGTAATTCCACAGCAACCAAAAACTTTGCTATAGAGGCTAAAGAAGAAAAAAAAGTCAGGGAGAGAAAAAGGAAGGAGTGGAAAATTTCTGGTCATCTCTGGTCAGATTATTGTGGTCATATCTTAGTGAAAATGCAAGTTGGATCAAATCTGAAACTGAAAGTTCAATATTAATATAATGAATGACCAATGGTTATGTCTGTCAACTTGAAATCTGAACACCCCTTGAGAAACCCTACTAGCAGGCAAACCTGTTTTGGGCTGAACTATAGACTTAAAGTGTTTGGGGACCCTAGATTGGGAGGGATTGGTGAGCATAGTCAAAATGTTGAGTGTCTTTGTTTTAGAAGCTTCTCCCATTGTATTAAAGTCCTCTCTCAGGAAACCCAGCTCTTGGTTTGACCCTTTCCTTTGTATTTGTTATATAGCTGACCTGATACCAGAGCTGCTGGCTGCAACCTCTTTGCAGCCTGCTTGCAATTTGTCTATGCATGCTTGCTGTATCAAGTTCTCCAGAGCGTATAAAAGACCCCCAAGAAAGCATCTAGTGTAGTGTCTTCTCCCAGGGATACATTCCCAGAGTCTCAGGGTGTAGGTCCTGTAAAGTTCTTGGTGTTGGACTCTGTAGCAGCAGAATATTGGACCTATCCCTTTCCTGATTAAAGATTTGGTTTTTCTGACTACTTAGATAATTCTGTGTTTTTTCCAAGTTAACATGTCTAAGGAGAAGATTGAAACTAGCTTCTCTGAAAAGCTTTGGAATGAAAAAAGATCCTAACTGTTGGTTCAAACACCTTCTTAAATCATGAATTATTAGCAAAAAATATTACCAACTTCTTTTCAGATACAAGCCTGAATCCAACTCTAAAAATATAAAAGCACGATGACCTCACCAAATATAATCTAATTATGTATTTATGTACTATTAACATTTACAGGCTGTACCACTTTAAAAAATCCTCTATAAAAACAAAAAATTAATATATTAGCCCAGGAGCAAAAAGTGTGTGACAGTCTTGTGGATTTAGAGAATAATTTATTATTTATTTAATGATTATTGAAAAGTGCTGCAACATTTATGCTGCCTTTATTAATTATCAAAAAGCTTTTGACTCAATTCTATACTTATGACTAATTCATAAATACTGTTAATATATAAAATAGACCCAAAAATAGTGAGAATGACAGAGTATCTGTACATGGAAAACAATTATAGATTTTAAATAGACTGACAACATAGTATTGAAAATTCACATATAAATGTAGCATTTTTTCTGGCAGACATCATAAGCCCTTATGGTTTTACCTATATTTAAATGCATTATCATTTTTTCTAAACAAAACTGTCTGAATTTCAACATACAATATAAAACAGGAAATAGGATTTCATAAGAAACTATGAGTTTCTGTTCTGTAGAGTTTAGGTTTTAAAAATATTTCAGGCACTTCTCAATTGTCTATGCCCTTTCTGAAATTCCTTTTGATTTTTTCAGGGCATTTCTCTTAAGTGCCTATTTCTTCTATATGGGGAGACATCACTATCACTTGCCCCCCCAACCCTAAATTTCTCTCTTCTAACAAAAAAAATAAAGAAACACTGCATTTTAAGAAGTTAGACATAGGGTTAGCAAAACAAATCCACAAACTGTCTATATTCAAAAATACATGTCTCATACTGTACTTCTAATCTATCACCTCTTGTCAAGAAGTGAGAAGCATGGGTCCTCTAAAGTCATTGTTGAAAACTGTTTTTATTTACAATGTTTCAGTCATTGTATAATTTGCTTTTTCTTTGTTATTATTAATAGAATTTATCCACAAGTACCCATATCATAGTATGCATCATCTGGGATACAGACATGTATTGATACAAATTTTGTCTTTCATGTTTCCATCTTCGAGTTCACTCTCTGGAGGTAACATTAAAACTTATTTTTCAAGGATTAAATCTGTAGCCGAATATGATGTTCTCTTCATTCTACTCATTTTGTTATGCATTATCCCATGTTTTTCTTTACAAGTTTCATTAAAATTAGCCTGTTCATTTTTTTCTTATGGCACAGTGGTATTCCATTACAATCACTTACCACAATTTGTTTAGCCATTCTCCAATCAATGAGCATCCCCTTAATTTCCAGTTCTGTTGTGTAATTTGTTCTGCTGATTCTGCTCACTTTACTATGTATTCTATAGCACAATAATTTTCTATTATATTCCTTTACCATAGTGGATTCATTCATCTCCAAAATGATAGATATCCCCTTAATTTTCATTCTTTCCTACAACAAAAAGTTCTATAAATATGTGTATATATATGTATATATATGCATATATCATATATGCATATGTGTGTATATATATATGATAACCATATACATTTAAGTGTGTACACATATCCTTTTCCTCCTTCTTTTATCTCTTTGGAATATATGCCTTGGAGCAGTGTCACTAATTAAAAGGATGTGACTTTCTAGATATAGTTCCAAATTACTTTCTGAAAGGGTTGGGCAATTTCATAGCTTCATCATTAGTGTGTCTGTCTTCTCATTGTCCCTCCAACAATTTAATTTTCCTAGAGCTCCAACTATATAGGGATTTTCTTGTTCATGAATGGAGGGGAACAATGGAGAAATATAATAAGCAAAGCCATGGAGATATGAAAGGAGAGAGTTTACATGGAACATGGTAAGTAGATCTCTGGACTGAGGCAGAGATCACTGGTTGGAAGGTGAAAAATGAAGCCATCATGTTAATTTAACTCTCATATCAACTCTATGAAGTAGGTAAGACAGGTATGATTTTATATACAAAGAGGTGAAAAGTAATGAGGTATGCAGAGGTCATTAATCCCCTAAGCACTGAAGAAATTTTATTCTTTCTCCTAGACATCATCCCAGACAAAAGATGAACATAATGTGTTAAATTGGTGGTACTAAGTGGCTGCCTGATGGTTTTTAGAAATCTCCGGCCCACTTAATTTCCCCCATAATGCCTTCTAGCATTTAACAATGCTGATAGTCTGAAAGTTCTTCCTTTAATTATTAAAAATCTCTTCTGTGGCAATTTAGACCATCTGACCTACATTGGTGGTAGTATTCTGGGTCTACTGGAGCATTGGTGATGCCAGAGTCGGGGCTAGGAGTCCCTTTTCCTCCATTGTTTCTTATGGTGCAAGGAGATGACTGTGAGTAGCAGACTATTGTTTCAGCATTTCCATAGCAACCGTTGATTAAGATGATCAGGCTGCTTACCTAGGACCTTTTCTTATTGAATTAATAGAGAAGAAAGCCTCTCCCCCCTTCCCTCCTCCCTCCACAAAAAAAGAAAAATCATGTATTGTATATATTTGTGTATTTTGTATATCTTGTGAACATATTCGTCTATGGATGTCCTTTTAGAATGTAAGCTTCTTGAAGGCAGAGCTGCTTCATTGTTATCTTTATATCCCTGGTATCTTGAACAGTGCCAGACACATAGTAGGCAGCTACTAAATGCTTACTGATTGGTTGATAGCTTCTGCATCTTTGAAATGTTTCTTTGCCCTCTCACCAGCTTTATGAAACTATTTATTAGCAACAGGCCTACCTAGGATAATCAATAATTTACATCTTTGTCTAATCTTATAATGAGAAACTGCTCAGTAGGGCAATTATAACATTAGTGAAAAGGGGTACCTTCAGCCTCTGGCCTTTTTCTAAGACTTTACTTTCTGGGATCTATTAGTACAAAATTCCTACTTGCAGACTTACTTTTGGAGCACATAGATTAGGTAAACTTAGTTTTGTCTTTCCAAGATATACTGGTAAATGTTTAACAACTGACTCTCCAAACAAAATTACATGCTGCAATTTAATCTACATTGTTAATGTTATCTCCATCACTTTCTTAAGTCTAGACAATAAACTAAAGAATAACTCAAGCCCTGATTTTAGTGGTAACTGATTTCAGAAGTATAAATGTTTACTTTAAAAAGTTTTTTTAAACCCTTACCTCCTGTCTTAGAATCAATACTATATGTTGGTTCCCAGGCAGAAAAATGGTAACTTGCCTAGGGTCACATAGCTAGGAAGTATCTGAGGCCAGATTTGAACCTAGAACCTCCAATCTCTAAGGCCTGGTTCTCAATCCACTGAGCCACACAGCTGCCACCTACTTACCTACTTTAATATTTTAACAATCAGCTCTTGTTGGCTCCAGAACATCAGTGGAATTTGTACAAAATTATGAGTCATTTCTGAGGATTCCTCCATTCTTTAGAGGCTAGAAATCAATAACCAAAAAGCTTTGGAAGCCTGGGTTCTAGTAACAGATTGCCTTCCAACCATTCCATATCGCAAATTCTTCATCTGTAAAATGGAATTAAGATGACTTCCTACCTCACAAATGTGAAATAGATTAAAGAAAAAAACTGAGGAGAGAGAAAAATAATTTTTTCAAAGGGAAAAATTAATTTTGAAAATGTTTTCTTTTACTTCATTTGTATAGCAATAGAAGTTGTCACTAAGAATCTAGCCATCTCATCAAAGGAGATAACATGTAACACAGTGTTTGGCACATAAACATTTTACAAATGCTTGTGCCCTTATCCCTTCCTTTGTTTCCAACTTTATCTGATGTCTTTTTCATTTCATTTCATTTTCAATAAAGGATAGATGGCAATCTGGGCCAAGTTTAGGACATAAACTTTATAGATGTGAGTTTAGGAACCTTATTTAAAACTAATGTTTTGGTCTAAAGTTAGTATAAGAAAAAGGGAAGTTCAGTTTACAAAAATGGGGAAAGGTAAAAGGGAGTACGAAGAAGAATTGTTTTTCAGACATTAAAGTTCTCTTAAAAAACAATGTTTTCAAGAGTTAAACAAATAGTTAAAATACATATGGCTTCAATTTCCTTGAAACAGACATGGTTTGAAAATCAAGGGGAAAAAATGCTCCTGGAACAATCCCATTTAGAGTTTTGTGGATGCCCAAGCATTTGAAAGAAAAGAGCTGGAAACATTTGGTCTATCCCCTGCCAAGCCCTGTCTTTGAGCAAAGTGGCTTGCCATCAAATTGACCAGTGGGCCCCAAACAGAGGACGGAGAGTTGATTTAAGGAGGGGAAACACATTCGACAGTAAGAATAGGACAGGAAAGCAGACCCTGTTTTCATGAAGAATATATGCAGACATAAAGAACATGGGAAAAAAAAAAGCAACAAAGGAATCCTTTGGCTAAGGGGAGCTGATTTTTCTTTTTAGTTTTCCTTCCGGCAAAGGCAAAGCTTTAAAGCTGGGGATATTATTTCCACTTTCAAAGTTTTATAACTTGGGCTCAAATATTCACTTAAGGGACCAAGCTTTGAATATGGTCTCATTGAAGCCTTTAAATGACCTCTAGAAACAAAGGAAATTAAACATAAGACAGTGTTTATACAGTATTTCTTGGTATCATATGGGGAAGAAAAAACCATTTCACTCTTTTTCAATGAGAACTTACTCCATGCAGGGAAACCATTCCTTGTGAGTGGTTCCTCATGAGCCCTTCTTTTTATCTTTTTGTCCATGTGTGAAATTCCCTAGAAGCCAAGGTAGTGCCCTCCCCACTTTTATCTTCATTCCTGAGGCTGTAGAATGGCAAATATTGCAAATATTGCTTTGTGTGTGTGTGTGTGTGTGTGTGTGTGTGTGAGGGATAAAGGAAGTGAGTTAATATTAAATGGGGAAAAGCCAGTCAAAAATCTAATGAGAAAATTAATAAATAAGTAAACTGAAATTTATAAAAGTAAAATAATTAGCCCAACGTTACAGTGGTAAATATAATCTGCCTTTGGAGGAGAAAGGTTTGGGAGAAGAACCTGACTACTGAATGGATAGCTACCATAACACCCACACTGCAGCCTTACCATCTTTGAAAAATAGAAATTATGTATGAAGGATGGATGAGAACTAGAGAAATGAAAGCCAAGGATTACCAAAGGAGGAGCAAGAGAAGTCATGCCAAGTTGGAGGAGAGATTAGGGCATCTATACTGATCCAATGAAAAGAGCACAGATGGGGAGAAGATGGGAAGAGCTCTACCTTTCAAAGCCAAGAGTTAGTTTGGACACTTGGAACTGTTAGGGCAAAGTGAACAAATTAACATTGGAATGGTAAAAGCTGGGCACAAAATTTAAATCCCTAATAAACCTAGATTTAACTTTGAGAAGGCAAAGAAGCACCCTACTACAAAAGAAGCAAACCGGCCATATTTTTTACTTTCAATCTTTCACTGATCACAGACATTTGCTGAGATTCGAAAATCAAGCCATCAAAAGGAAGAGTGTTGGTTAGAAAGGCAAAATCATGCCTGGAAATATAGCTGTTAGAGAAACTCTGTCCATAAGAGGTGGGAAGCAAATTAATTGTACAAGGATGTTCAATATCTACTGGCTCCATAGATGTTTGACAGCTCATCCTAATGCCTCCTAATGCTTCCTTGCTGTTTACCTGTGGCCTTACCTCCTGATATCCTGGATCCTCCCAGAACCTCTAATTTAAGGAGACTTAGATCAAAGATGTCTTCACCCTTCTCCAGATTGTACTCATCTCCACAGGACTTTCTCTACCATGCCAAAGAAACCTCTTCACCCTAGAGGTTTATTCTATTGCTAGATTACATCTCACATTAGATGTACTATCCTTCTGATCTCCTCCTAACCCCCACCAGGTCTCATCTGGATATCCTGGACTCTCAGTTTAAGGAGGAGGTCCATGCCAAGATATCTTCATCTTTCTCCAGACTTCACTACTGATTCATTTCCACAGTTCTCCCTCTACCATTCCCCAGGCTCTGAGGGCCTTCTTCCCTCCCCTTACTCTCCCTACTTAGGGCATCCTTTTTAGTGTTGAGAATCTAGGCTCCTTTCCTTTTGCTTCTTTTTGTATCTCTAGTGCTATAACATAGCTTAATAAATGCTTGTGTAGCAAGGCTGTCCCCCCTCCCTCATGTAGATGTTTCATATGTCTTGAAGGGAAGTAGAATAGATATCTCTATACTCTTCTTTTACCTTTCTCCAAGAAAAGCTAATTCCTGCCAGCAGGGGAAGTAGCAGGTTGGGACCAAAAGTTTGGTCACTTTCCTCAGATAGAGAATGTACCAGGCTAAAAGTATATCTATCTGCTCCCTTAAATATTGTTAGTCTAGGGGAATATGGTTTTCAGGTTCCAGCTAAATTTCTGATTGCTATTCAATAATGGGGAAAAGAGGATGCCAAACTTTATATTCAATACGTGATTTCCCTCTCACCAAATACCAATTCTACAGGTTATCATTTCCACACACCAACTTTCCCCATCACTGTTTTGATATATCACAGATCAGCAGAAGAACCTAAATGAGAATTTTGGAGTTTTGCAGTACCCCACAGACTTCATTCAAAAGCCAGCAGATGACACAGAAAAAGTTTAGAAATCCAGAACTGTATAAAAATCTGTGCATAGTATTGTATTTTACAAAAAAGTACTGTAAACACTCCATAAAATAAAAAAAGAAAGAAAAAAACACTTCTTCTCTGATACAAAGGGAGGGCCAAAAAATTTTACTTGGATTTTCCAGATCATGGGGGCACTATACTCTTAAGCCCCACAATGTGGAAGGGATACTTGTACAATGAATACACATAGTAAGTAGCAAAGAAACTCATTTATTCAAGTCAACGACAAACCAGATATTAGAGAAGTTATACCTAAGAAAATACATAACAGACAATACAGTGAGAAAGAGCTTCCTAATAGGAGTGAAGTTAATTCAGTTCATCCAGGAGAGAGTCTCATTCAAGGAAAAAGTCCTCTAGTAGGTAGCAAGGAGTCAGGGACATAATACAGATTGCTAGTTCCTCTTATATTAAGACTTCTTTTCAGAGTCTTACTCTTTCTCTAGCAACCATAAATGGGATTGCTACCATCCATCTTCTTTCTCAAAGCTGGAAGCCAGAAGTGCTCAGAGTGATCGCAGAGTCCAAAGAGCTTATGGTACCCAGAGAGACTGAAAGAGACCAAACAGTCCTTAAAAAGACTGAATCTCTCCTCTCTTCTACTCTTACCAACTCTGCCCTCCATTTATCTCCACCAACAAGGAAATAACCCCATCTCAATGAGCTTTGACACTGGTTATACTTGTTAAGTAATTGAAATAAGCCATATTTGAACCCATATCTTTCTATTTCAAATGCCACTATTGAGATGAAAGTGGAAAAGCAGCAGTGGCCTGAACCCCTGAAAACAACCCATGCTTTAATCATGGGAATTTGCCCCATCGGCTTGTTCCTATGGGTATGAGCTGTGTAGTATCTTATAGCCTGGAATGAATGTGTGTTTGTGTGTTTTAACAAGGGGAGGGAGAAAAATTTTCTTCAATGAAAAGAAGTTTTATTGTTTTTTATTTACCCCCTTCTTAAACTTGTGCTAATGGGTAAGAGAATAAAAACTATTCCTCAATATTCAAGTCATAAACAATCCCTGAGCCCCTGAGTGGAAGTTCCACAGCTCACCAGGGCCAGATTGCCCCATGAGTCTGAATGTCTGAGTAATGAAAACAAATATAACAATATGACAAAATGACCTCAGGCAAGAAGTCAGGGATTCAAGCAACCCACTAATGTGTCCTCTGTGTGTATGAGTATGTGAATTCTGAGTCCCTCCTGGTTTTGTTTTTTTATTTTTTTGTTTTTAAATTTCTTCTAAGGTCCTAGAGTTGCTGAGATGGCAGAGCCCTCTGTGTCTCTCTTGCTGTTCTTCTGGGGCACGATATCCCTCAAAGCCACTGAATCTCCTATATAAACTTAGTAGACAGCCAGCGTTGCTATAGTGGAAAGCACTCAATTTGAAGTAAAGTGGGACTGAGTTTGAATCCTAGCCCTGCCTCTTACTAAGGAGACAGCTAGGTAGTATAGTGGATAGAAAGCTAGTCTGAGTCTGGTTTGGAGTCTGAGTCTAAATTGAGCCTCAATCTCAATTTAGAGACAATCTCTAAGTGACTTAACCCCTGTCTGACTCCATTCCTTCAACAATAAAATGGAGATAATAACAGCACTTACTTCCCAGAGTTGTAAGATATTTGTCAAGCACAATTCCTGACACATGGTAGGGATTTAAAGAATGCTTGTTCTTTTCCTACCAACCTGCATTGCCTTTGGGCAAGTAACTTCAACTATGGAAAATAAGGAGATTGGACTAGATAACCTTTAAGGTCCTTTGCTGCTCTAAATCCATAATTTAGAGTTTAATTAGAAAGATAGTAATGAAAAAGCCCCAGAGGGTAAACACACTTTTGGTCTGCTTGAGCTGGCTGCTTTCTTTCCAGAGACCAATGTGTTATGCTGCCTATATTTGATTTTCTCTCATTGGCTACCTACTCCAGTGAGCTATATGATCCTATGGCTACCCTCTTAGTAAAGACGGGTCTTTTCATTACTGTTTGAAATTATGGGGTCCTCTTAGAAGATATCCCATTTTTGCTCAGAGGGATTTAGGATCTGTCCCAACTCTCCCACAGTGTAAGCAGTACTTAGGGCATCAAACAAACCCCAGAGAGAATCAGAGAAATTCGCAGAACGGTTTCCTCTGACTTCATTATCCCATGAGGTTGAGGCAAAAACAAACATTAGAAATAAACATCTCACCAGCCCATATAGCATCACCTTTTGACCCTTTCTTTAAGAAAATTCTACTAAGAAAAAAAAAAACCCTTGTATTGGAAAATAAGTTGCAAATCTCCTTGTTCCTAAAAGATATGTTGCATTGCTTCTATCTCTATCCACAAGGATTTATTAAGCCCCTACTATGTGAAAAGCACTGAATTAGACCCTGAGAATAAAAAGATAACATAAAACAATTCCTACCCCTTGAGAAGCTTGCATTCTCTGAGTATGTTAGACCATGTAAATAGTCAAGCATCCACATGATAATTTGAAAAAGGAGAGCTTCCTTTTAGTGCACAGCTCCTTTCCATGACCATGAGCTATGTTGGAGACAGAGCAGGGCTGGGATTCAGATAGCAAATTCTTAACTGATCACACACTTACACCTATTTGGAAAGATTTATTCCCTCATTAATCACTGCCCTCCCTTCATTCATGTTAAATATAAAAATCATTAGAAAAGATCCCCATCATGGCTAAAAATAATTAGCTGCTACATCATGTTGTACACAGTAAGACAGAAAGGAGTGATTAAATTAGGAATATTAAAACCCCATTAATCTCTGCTCGACTTAAAGCTCTGCTTGTTCCTCTCACTATGGCACTTATTATTTCTGATACTGAAAGATATTTGAATTAGGAGCTGAAACAAGGACACTATCTGAAAGATGTCAGGTCAGCAATTAGTCAAAGGTAGGAGAATCGACCACAACTTGGGTGCAGCTGACATGCTGCTGAAGTGATGAGTAGGGTAGGCTTTCCGCTGTCATCCTAAAGAGTGTGGGCACTCCCCACAACCCACGGAACTCCAGGAACAGCAGTGTATGGAGGGATATATCACAATGATAACTACTGACGACATTACAGTAATGCTAAGAAACTTGCAAAATCTCTGAACTTGACAAAAAGCTAGGTGGCTCAGTAGATAAAAAACACCTGAGCTGGAGAGAGGAAGACCCAACCAACTCAGGCACTTACCAGCTAGCTGTGTGACCTTTGTCTGCCTCAGTTTCCTAATATATAAATTGGGAATAATAATAGCACTTCCCTTTTAGAGTTGTTGTGAGGCTAAAATGAGATTTATGCCAAGTGCTTTGCAAATATTAAAATACTGCCAATGCTGACTATTAATATTTGTTTTTGGAGGTTTAGAGAGGTAAGACAATTTGCCTGTACTTTTATAGTTTATAAAATTCAGAGGCAGGATCTGAACCCAAATCTTCATGATGCTGATCTAACACTCTAACCAACCACTATTCCAATGTTGACACTCAATCAAGGAAAGAGGGTGGATCAGTGTGGATTTCAAATTATTTAGTCACAGTAGAAGACAAGACCAATTCAATAACCAGGCTGGCACACAGGATCAGAGGACCTTAAAGGAGGCCATCTGAGATCAGAGATCTTATCTGAGATTAGAACGGTAAACAATACCCAGATGTGGCCTGTCAGAACCACAACAGGGGACAGGAACTAGCTTCTGGTTGAAGATTGTACAAAGAGAAAAATATAGAGTGAAGAAGGACGTCTTCCAGGATGAACCTTATCTAGACCATATGGTTGCTCAGGACCTCTGGTGGTTTCGCAATGATCCACAATGTGCTGGCAGTTTAGATGAAAACATCCTGGGGCTGTGCAAGAGACTGATTAAGCCCACCAAAACCACAACTCCTATCCCTTCCCCCACTCCAGTTCCTTTAAAAGAACCCTGCTTGCGGCCCCTGAGCTGAACGCTACTTTGCAGCTTCCCCTGGTGCACCAGCTCAATAAACGAACCTCCTTGTGAATTGCAGTGTCGGTCTCGGTTTGTTGGGTGGGCTCACGGAGAACGGACCTAACAAGAGAAACGCAGAAGCCAGCACAAGCATGGGGCCAATAAGAGAGATGACAAAGACCAGGAATTCAGTGGTATTAAAAAACACAGAACTGTTAAATAGTCAGAAAAGCCATTCTTTAATTAAGGGAAGGTGTTCATCGCTCAATTAGGCCTCCACCCAGAGCTGCCCACTACACACCCACGCAGAGTCCTGAGGTTTGAGACTCTGGTTACTCTGGTCACTGATCCCTGGGAGAGCCAACCATACTAAATTGACAACTCTGAAGAGGGACAGAACTTGTGGGTCTTTTATACTCTCTGGAGAACTTGATACAGCAACTGCAAGCAGGCTGCAAAGAGGTCTGCAGCCAGCCTCAGGGGTATCAGGGAGTGGTCAACTATAACATTTACAAAGGAAAGGGTCAAACTAAGAGCTGGGCTTCCTAAGAGAGGTCTTTAATACAATGGGAGAAGCTTCTAAAACAAATAAAGGCACTCAGCATTTTGACTAGGTCTACAGATCCCACCCACAGTAGGGTCCCCAAACAGTTTAAGGTCTATAGTTCAAACCAAAACAGCTGTGCCTGGCACTGGGGTTTCTCAAAGGGCAGGGGTAAAATTGAGGTGCCCAGATTTCATGTTGACAGTGGTGTTTTTACTACAGTGGGCACAGAACAAAACCTGGCCCTCACACTCAAGGAGTTCAGGAGGAGATCAGATCCTCACACTAAGGACAAAGTTTCAATCTAGAAACTTCAGATAGAAAATAAATACAAATAGAAGAAAACACAGAACATAATGAAGAAATTTAGCAGATAAGATTAACTCAGAAAAATATTTTGCAGCAAAAAAAGAAAAGGACGACAAATTATATAAAAAATGATAAAAGTAATTTTTAAATATTAAAGGTCTTGAAGGGAGTGGAATTGGAAGGAAAATAAATGGCTTAGAATAGAAAATGGAAAACCTTACCCAAGTAATAGACTCGCTAAAAAATCCAATGGAGCAAACAGAACTAAAGTATTCAATGAAATAAAAATAAAAATAAAAATTCAAAGAAAAAAATTTTTTTAATTCAATGAAAAAAAAAGCAAGGTCTAAAGACGGGGTGGGTGGGTGGGGGGAAGTATAGAAGGTATCTAACTATCACAGAAAAATAATCTGGAAAAAGAAGTCAAAGAGAAATCACTTAAGAATGATCAGACTTCAGGGCAGCTAGGTGGCTCAGTGGAATGAGAGCCAGGCCCAGAGGTGGGAGATCCTAGGTTCAAATATGACCTCTGACACTTTCTAGCTGTATGACCCTGGGCAAGTCACTTAGTCCCCATTTCCTAGCCCTTATCACTCTTCTGTCTTAGAACCAATACTATGTATTGGTTCTAAGACAGAAGGTAAGTGTTTAAAAAAAAAAAAAAAGAATCATACTCCCTGAAAACCACAACCACAAGATAAAAAAAAAAATTTAAAAACCCATAAACAAAACAACAACAAAAAAAGAATGTACTCAGTTTTAGTAGGAAAAATGTGGAAAGTTAAAAATAGAAAGAAGCCTCCAGTACTCTTCCTAGAGAAACTTAAACTTGAAAATGAAGTCTGTAAGCAGCAATGCAAAATGCAAAGGGAATTTATTGTCTAGCTTAAGGCTAGGCACTCATGCCAACAAGTCAGCATGGAGGATGAGCAGGCAGCAGGTGGTGGGGCAATATCTTGGGGGACAGGATGTATGTAAGGTGGGAGTTGCAGCAGATTTGGGGGATGTCTGAAAGGTAGGTGTTCCTGTAGATAAGTCTCTTTTATCATGCTAGGGTTTCCAAGCAGCCATCTCTACATAACAATGTGTCCCTTTAGAATCTCACCGTCTTCAGAAGTCACATAGGGAGCAAAAAAAGAGAAATTCTGCAGAGCCTGGGTTTTGTTTGGCTTTGTGGATTTTAAGAAAGGAAAGTTACCTTTCAGCTCTATTTATTGTAAGGGAATGAGGGAGGCAATGAAGAATATATTGTATTATAAAACCAATCAAAAGTGATTTTTTTAATTACCTATCAGTTTGCATTATCTTCACCAAGGTTTCCCTCTTTAGCATGTATAATCAGAAGCTATCTGCTGTCATTGTGTGCTTGAATCTACTACATGCCAGACAGGCTTACAGAGTTCAAATCACTATAGCTATGAAGGAAGAGAACAAAGTTATTCCACTTAGAACAAAAAATTTGTTGATGTATATGCCTGACTTAATTTCTTCAAAGCTATGATAATAACCTAACTTATACATGAAGGATCAATCAAAGCAGCATTTATTAAATGTCTACTACGTGCTGGACACTGTGCTATATACTGGGGATAAAATACAAAGGATGAAACCTCTGCTCACAAGGAACATATTTTCCAATGGAGAAAACATTTTACATAAATATGTGAATATTTCTTATGCAGAAATATTTATAGTATGAAGTTAATAAATACAAACACATACAAAATTTAGTTTTAAATATGAAGTTGTTTGAGAGGAGGATCAGGAAAAAAGGAAACAAATATTTATTAGGCACCTACTGAGTGCCAAGTGGTGTGCTAAGTGGCTTACAATTATTATCTCATTTAATCCTCAGAACACCCTTGAAGTAGATGCTATTATTATCCCCATTTTATCATGGGGAAAACCACAGAAAACAGAGGTGAATTACTTGCCCAGAATCACACAAATGCCTTAGATCTTTGAACTCAAGTCTTCCTGACTCCAGGCCCAGCTCAGAGATGGAAGATGCAGTGTCATGTGTCAGAAACAGAAGAACAGTTTGACCAGATGAAACAGTGTGAGTAATGTCCAATGACAGTCAAAAAAATTGTAAAGGGATTTTGAAAGCTAAAGAGAGTTTACATTTTATCCAGAGAATAATAGGAAGCAACTAGAGATGCTTGAGTAGGGGAATAACATGATCAGATCCGTTCTTAATAAGGAAAATCATTTTGGCAGCAGGATGTAGGATGAACTGAAATGGATAGAGAATCTTAAAACAGGGATATCACTAAGGAAGCATTATAATCTAGGAAAGCAGTCATGAGGTTGTTAATTAAGGTGGTAGCTAGTAGTGAAGTTGGATATGTACACAGAGAGAAAGACAGTCAGAGAGAGACAGAGACAGACAGACAGACAGACAGACAGACAGACAGAGAGAAACAGAGAGAGAGAGAGAGAGAGAGAGAGAGAGAGAGAGAGAGAGAGAGAGAGAGAGAGGAGTCCAGAATTATGCCAAGGTTACAAACCTTGGTTATGCAAGACTGAAACTCAGGAGAGATATATAGATCTGATAGAGATGAGGGTTAAAACAAAAGGGGCTAAAGAGGTAGAAAACATAAAGAAGAGGTCTAAGAAAGAATCTTGGTGAATACCACTATTAGGGAGTGTGATATTGATAATGAACTAGAAAAAAAAGACATGTCAAGTAGTCCAATAAGTAGAACAACCATAAGGGAATAATGTCACAAAAACTCAGATAGGAGAAATTATCCAGGAGACAAAGGTAGATCATTAGTAGACATCAGTGTCAGATATAGCAGAGCAGATGAGAAGAATGGGGAATAAGAAAAGACCATGAGATTTGATTTGTCAGTTAAAAGATTATGGGAAATACTTTGGATAGAGTTGTTTCGGTTGATGAAAGAAGTCAGAAATCACCTTGTCAGGGAATTTTATAAAGAGAAAAGGAAATAAGCCGGTCATGGAGAGAGAAACATGATGAGAATGAGAAGGACCCCACCTCCCTCCAACTTTTTTGAGTTGAGCCCTTGAGGTGAATTTATAGAAAAGACAAAAATCACACTGGATAGATAACTGAAAACATTGTTACAGGGAGTACCTGCATAGATAAAAATCACAGATCAAGTGGATTTGGGAAGTATATCCAGCTGCTAACATCCAAAGCTAGGAATGGGTATAGTAGGTGCTACTGGGCTGGTAAACAGAGCTTGTTATTCCTCCTATTGGTTCCCACCAAAGTGTGGGTGGTACCACTTACTTCCAGATCTTTCCTTCAGGGCATGACTTTTTCTGTAGTCGATCTCATTCCCTTGGTTGGGGAATAGTTTTTCTTACAAACTTGTCCTGGCAAGAATCCTGCTTTCTTCCACCGCCCTCACCCAAGGCTTTTAGACTTATTTGTCTAAGGCTGGTATTCATCCATGTTGTTCTCTTTTTCTGGAAAACTAAAATAAAAATAAATTTTTCTCTTTTGTTCAGTTTTACTCAATTTTCCACATAAAGTCCCAACTGTAAAAAAAAAAATCTTTGATGACATGTGTGTACACACATATACAAATATGTAAATAGTTAAGCTTTAATGATCTTCTCTCTATGGGAAAATGTATACATGATACTTTTTAAGTTTAATCTGCACTATTAATATTTTCTCCATCATTTCCTTAAGTAAAAATCAATAAAACAACAAATCAAGCACCAATTTGTATAGTTTGTCAATTTCCAAGGTATAAATGCTTATACTGAAATTTTAACAATTAGGGTCTTTAAGGTTCCACTGCATCTTTCTGTGATAGGAGAATGAGAGCAGAAGTGAGGAAGAAATTTGAAAACTTTGACCAGTGGTGGAAAGGTAGGTAATTCTCTGCTCTATTGGAATAGGAAGTGGGTAAGTCTTCACCAAGAAACCAGGGTGGCTTCATGAAAAAGTCAAATAAAAGTAAAGAGTCCCTCAAGACCAGGGTCTAATGGAACCATTGAGATGGTCTCTGCAGCATGCTTAAAGTAGCTCTTGGAAGACTTACTTTCATAGAGTCAGATGCTTTTTTAGGTGTTTGAGATGGCACCTGGTCCCATAAAGATAAATTTTCATCACAGCTAACACTACTCCTTCCCAATACTGCCATATCTTATAAGCAACATGCCTCAGGAGCTAGTCTTCTGGGAGGACCCCCATCAGTTGTTGAGACCAACAAATGAGATAATGTTTATAAAATGTTTCAGCATGTATCTTGGGATAAGCCATAGGGGAAAGAGGGGAGTGAAAGAAAACACACATTTACTAAGTACCTATTATGTGTGAGACACTACAGAAGCTTGGACAATTATTGCTGTCACCATGCACAGGAACTCTTGAAATAGAGGAAGAAATTCCAGAGCCCACTGCCCTGATAGGGAGGCAGAGAGCAATGGCATAATCTCTCAGAGAAAGCTTTAGGTATGGATCTTGAAATATGGGGTTAAGAAAGCAATTTTTTATTAGTCCATGGTATACATAAATCTGTACAGGGCATTTCAGCACCAGAGCACTAAAGGCCCTTCAATCCCACCTAGCCTAGGACACCTCTAAAGTATTTGTTCCATGTAGAACATTCAGGGCAAGCTACAAAGGGTAGACCATGGAGGGAAGGGGTATTTTGGTATCATTATTCATGAGTATATGTCATTTTAGTAACCTCTATTGTGGGTAGGGCCAAATAGAAACCCTTAGAGTTACCTGAACCATCACATGATATTGGGTCCCTAGGGGGCATGAAAGATATTTCTTCTCTGGTGATGGAAATGCAGGAGGATGGAATATTTAATTGCATCAGTCCCCCTTCCCCCTAAACCTGTGTTGCTAGTGAGAAAAGCAGATATTACCTGGTAACTTATAGTGAACTATAGGGATTTGAATAAAGAATTCAAATTCATCAATATAACTTCATCAATTTATAAAGTGGTAGCCTAGACCCAAGGTAAGTGGTATGGGATTGTTGATCTCACTGATATTTGTTTCTCTATTTTTGTGGCTGAGACTAATTAAAAGCAATTTGCTTTCACTTGGGAAGGAGTGATCATCAGCCTTCCCCAGACCTACCTGAACTCTTTTCACAATATGGTGGGCAGAGAATTGAAAAAGATCTCTCTTTCTGAGGGGATTGCCACACACACTTGTATATTAATTATGTTAACCAAGAAACTTAGGAAAAGAGGTCCTCCATCAAATGGTGATCTTTATGAGGAACAAAGTATAGTAAAGCACCTCTAAGAAAATCTGGGGTTTATCTTGCCCTGTCAAGTTTTGGGGAGTATTCTAGTTGGAAAAAACACAGAGAATTTTAGGCATAGTTTGGAATAAGCTATTTATAATTGCTCCCCCTCAATCTAAGGAGGATGCCCAGAAATTGATTATAAGAATTTTCAAATTTTGGAGGATCCACATTTCCCCTTCTCCTCCCATACCCCAAGTATCCCATTTACCAAGTCATTGCAAGTTCATTTCTTTCAAATTGGGTCTAGGAGACTTCCAGGGTAAAATGGCCGCAGAGTAGATGCAAGGAACTTCCTCTCCTCACCACCTACCAATATAAAGTGCCTCAAAAAGACAAAAACCAAAATAAGACAAGTGAAGGGGCTCATCCATAGGACACAGCCTTGAAGGTAGGCAGGGTTTAGGCACTTCCATGCTATAAGAGAGTAAAATTACCCCTACCAAGGATTGAGCTACATGTCCCCCACTCCACCTACAGCACCAGAGTCAGAGAGAGCATGGCCAGAGTCAGAGTGAGCACAGGGCAATCTCTAGGTTCTGGGGGGGGTGGGAAGGGACTGGTTGAGGATACCACTGACTTACCCTGGAAAGCAGCAAGACTTAGGACCCCAGGAAGCTGAGGAATGCAGAGATTGCACTGGGAGATAGGGCAGAGAGAGGCTGTGCAGAGCAGACACAGTGGAGACTGAAAAATAGCCTCTCTGTATCTCAGATTTACAGAGAGATTGCCCTCCTCACTCAGACTTCTGACTGGGAAGAAAGTACTAGCACAAAAATGGCCACCAACACCCAGGAATTACAATCTACAACTACCAAAAAAAAAAAAAAAAAAAAAAAAAAAAAAAAAAAAAACAAGAAAAGAACCTTTACCCTTGATAATTTCTACAGAGAAAAACCCCAGACTACAAAGGAGACAGAAGAGGATGACAAATAAGCAAACATCCAAACCTTCCCAAAAAAAATGGAAATTGGTCACAAGCTCTGAAAGAGCTCAGATTTGAGATGATGAACAAAGTGAGAAAGATAGAAGAAATTTGGCAAGAAAAGTAAGAAATAGTTCAAAAAGAAAATAACAGTTTAAAAGACAGAATCTCCCACCTGGAAAAAGAAGCCCAGGAATCAAATTGGATCTGGGACAGGCTATAATCCTTGAAGAATAATACAGGCTACCCACAATCTCTCACCTTGGAAAATGATGACCCTGCAAAGCTCATGTTTAGGGGGGTGAGTGGCAACTATTATTCTTCAGTAACTATAAGTTTTCCCAAAACAAAAATTCCCTATGCCTATTTTTAAAAGTGGTTGCTCACCTGTTACTGGTTCCTTGATACTATTGAACAGATGACACAAGGTCATATAATCACCCAACATCCAGAGTTGCCTTTTATGAGTTGGATATTGAAAGAAGGTCCCTTTAACTAGATAGATAGGACACAGGAGGCCTCTATTGCTAAATGGAAATGGTATATTAGGAATCATGTTTGCCTTGATTCCTCTGGTGTTAATGACCTTCACATATAAAAAAGACTAGCTCTTAAAGTACTACAATTACTGCCAGCTCTATTCAATACAAGAGAGGCATTCACAAATGGACTTTAGCAACCACTAGTTGCATAACAGGACCCCAGGGAATAGGTCTGTTAGGGAATTGTCAAGGTCTTGCAATGGGCTTGCTTGGCAAGCATATAAAAAGAGGTTTAAGAAATAGGACAGAGAAGATCTTCATCTATGCTGACACCTGGAAAATGGTCATTGAGTCTAGCCAAGTGTACTGGGGCCTGGAGAGCATGAGATTAGACAATCAATGTAAAGGCTGTCCCCTTTGGGGTCAGAAACAATGGCAGAATTTTGTCAATGCTTTCTACTAACATAGTGTAATGCAGGGTTTGCAGCAATAGCTTTTTGCTTTTGCAAATTTTGCTGCAAACCCTGCATTGCAATAGTTATTTGTGGAAGTGTCAGCACCTTTAAGAGACATCATATGCTAAACATATAATATATAATATTATAAACATATAATAGCTCCAACTTGGAGCTATTATAAAAACAACACCGTTTAAGAGTGGGCCCATTGCCAATATGGACATTAGGGTGATAATGTTATGGTGTACTGGGCTTAGTATTAAATGACTCCCCTAAATTTCTGGCCAACAGGGCTCCTTGCACCAGTCAAACCTAACATACTTAACTCAAGTGTTCATAATCATGTCTCCAATGGGCGAATAATACTCTTTCTCCCTTTCAGGGCATGAAGTTTTCTCCTACTGACCAATAATTGCACTATCATGTATCTGAATTCTTGAAGTCATGTCTATGGCAAATTAGTGCCTCCCTGGAAAGAAGAACTCTTAGACCAATGGTTTCTTGTATCCAATCTTCAGAAAAACTTACCTGATAAGAACAGACTTATTTTTGGATATAGTTCCATTTTGACTCTCTGACTTTCTTATTCCTTCTACAGGGTAGAGTTGCTTGGCCTCAAGGTCCTTGCTCCTGTAAAAAGCTTTGGATACCCACAAGAAATAGTTCAGGTATTTTTTTGGCAAGTGTCTCTGATAAATGCCTCATTTCTCAAATATATAGAGAACTGAGTCAAGTTTATAACAATGCAAGTCATTCTCCAAATGATAAATGGTCAAGGGATATGAGCAGGCAGTTTTCAGATGAAGAAATCAAAGTTATCATGTGAAATCATGCGAAAAATTGCTCTAAATCACTATTGATTAGAGAATGCAAATTAATACAACTCTGAGGTACTAACTTACACCTATAATATTGACTAATATGACAGAAAAGGAAAATGATAAATATTGGAAAGGATGTGGAAAAAATTTGGACACTAACTGATCTAGCTGTTCTGGAGAGCTGATCCTGCTATTCTAGAACTGTATCCAAAGGGCTATCACCCCCACAAAACCACTAATAAGTCTGCATCTCAAAGAGATTTTTTTTTAAAAAGGAAAGAGTCTATTTGTAAAAAATATTTATAAAAGTTCCTTTTGTGGTGGCAAAGAATTGGAAGTTGAGGAAATGCCCATGGCTTGAGGAATAGCTGAATATATTGTGGCATATGATTGTAATGGAATACTATAGTGCTGTTAGAAATGTCAAGCAGACTGCTTTCAGAAAAATTTGAGACTTATATGAACTGATGAAAAATGAAGTAAGTAGAACCAGTAGAACATTGTACACAGAACTAGCAATCTTCTAATATGATCAACTGTGAATGACTTAGCTATTCTCAGTAACACAATGACTCAAGTCAATTCCAAAAGACTCATGTTGAAAAATACTATCTAGTTTCAGAGGAAAAAACTGATGGAGTCTGAATACAAATCTAAGCATACTATTTTTCACTTTATTTTACTCATGGCTTTTTTTGGGGTCTGTATTTTCTTTCACAACTTGACTAATATGTAAATATATTTTGCATGATTGCTCACATATAAGCTATGTCAAATTACTTTCCATCTCAAGGAAAAGGAAAGGGAAGGAAAGAGGGAGAGAATATGGAACTCAAAAAAAATTTTTAATGAATTTAAAATTGTTTAAATTGTTCAAAAGGGACAGCTAGATAGTTCAGTGGATAAAGAGCAAGGCTGGGGACTGGAAGTTCTGAATTCAAGTCAGTCCTTAGATACTTCTAGCTGTGTAACACTGGCCAAATCACTTAATCCCCATTGCCTTGACCTTATCTCTCGTTTGCCTTGGAAGCAATACACAGATTCTAAGGTGTAAGCTAAGCGTTTAAAAAATTGTTTTCATACATAATTGGAAAAAATATATTATTTTTTAAAATAGTTCTGGTTCTCTTTAATTATCAGGGTTACTTTCCTTTGGGATGGTATGGAAACTTACTTCCCAAGAAGGATTTATGTGATTAAGGGGAGGTATTGTTGGAAGTAGTCTTGCTTTTTAATAGTGTTGGGGAGATTGTCCCTATATTCCTATGGGAAATGTAGTAGACTGAAGAAAGGGGATCCCTTTCCTAATTTGGTTATAATTCTCTTTTCCTGAATAGCGTGAGAGATAGTACTTATTTTGTCCCTATTGAAGAAGGGGCAATCTCTCTGTGGAGGTTTTTAAGAGGCAACAATTTCATAATATTTCCTAATGTGGTTCTCTGGGAGAGTGAGGTTTTGATGAGGGAGGGAAGAAATGTTATTGCCTAGACCTCAACTAAAATCCCAGAACAGTTGCATGTTAAGAAAGTAATGACCTCTTTGCCACTTTACTAAAGGTTATTCTGATGTATAATGAAGAATTGTTAATTGAGTCATTATCTATACTTTGGCCTTGATGTTCCTGGTGTTGCACCAGTGTATCACAATTATCTTGTATTAGGAGAGCAACTGTGGCATCACTTTGGATTTATAGTTAGGAATATAATCCAGTATCCACCTGAGCCAGATTAAGTTATGATTTCAGTCCTTTCAAATGAAAAAAGGCTAAGATTTCTGATCTTTGTTCTATTCTCCTACATTTTTTCCCTCTTGTCTATTTTTTTTCTTATGTTTCTTCAGTGTCAGGAGAACTTTCATTTTTTTTTTTTTCATTTTTTTCCTCAGTATTGCCTATGCCAAGAGTATTGCTCAGTAAAAGCTTCAAAAACATTTAAATGGTGGAAGGTCCTCTAGAATATCCTTAGAACTTTGACACTATGTGATTAGAAGAGAATTTCTCCCATTCCCACACAGTAGGGGCTAATTTTCTCAGGACTTGATTAGTCCCTGTTTCCCTTTGACACAATTCCCTGGTGTCCTAAGAGCATACAGAATTCCCACCCAAATCAGAGTTTGGAATCAGAGTTTGGTTGGTGAATGTTTAAAGATCAACAAGTCCCCATAACCTGAAATGTTGGCCAAACACATTCCCATATGGAAATGAGAGGGACTGATTCTAGAGAAGCTAAATATCACTATACCTACGTTGCATGTCTTTGCTATGTTTGGACAAAGCATACCTTTTATATATCATACTTCAGTGAATTATGAGTGTCTCATTTTAACTCCAAATTGAACCTAAACTAACAGAGTGCTGGCAGATGAGACTTGGTTGTCAGTAGCATGAAGAGTTCTAGCCTCTCTTTCATGAGGTTCATACACCTCCTGGCCACAGTTATCTTTATTGTCTCAATGAGGTGGTGCAGTAATAGAGCACTAGGCTGGAAATCAGGAAGACTCAAATCTGTGTGACCCTGGGCAAGTCACTTAACCCAGTTTGCTTCAGTTCCTCATTTGTAAAATAAGCTAGAGGAATGTGTAAATGAAATTAACTCTAGCCCATTCATAGTCAAAAACCTACTTACCCTAGGCATCTAGATTATATCATCCCCACCTCCCTCAAAAGGGGAGTGGAGATAAGTTAACCACATGTGACAATAAGTATCAAATCAAGAACAAGGGACTGCCCTTTGGGCAGTCCAAATCAGTGTAGAGGCTGCCATTGGTCCACTTGAATTAGAGGTGGTCCACAGGAAGTGACAAGAGACGCTATCTCTTTAAATACGTGGGTTACAACCTGGTAAAGTTAGTTCAGGAGTTCAGGAGTTCAGGAGTTCTGGCTTTGGACTTGGTGCTGAAGGTGCTCGGCTGAGACCTCAGAATGCTTCTACTCTGAATTGTCACGTGGATAAGTTAGGCTGACTTCTTTGGCCTACCTTGGCGTTTCCAAACTCTGCCTTAAGTAGGCTTATAGCCTCTCTGATTTCTAAAGTCTTGTGGCTTGTAACCTAGTTTAATTAGGCTTTTAAGCCTCTCTCTCAGTCCAGGCCTCTCCCTCTCTCTATTTACCTACCTTTTACCTTCCTAATTGTAAATAAACTACCTTAAACTGGATGCTGACTTGGGTCTATTTTAATTATGGAATCAATCTGAATGGTTGATTCCTGGCAGCCACATTTTAAATACATATTTATAAAATACCTAAAATCTCCCTCTTACAGGAAAAAATAGCAAACCAATCCAGTATCTTTACCAAAAAAAACCCAAATGGGGTCGCAAAGAGCTGAACACAAACAACTGAAACACCTCAACAACAACTTCACTGAATGGAAGAATTACCTGGATGTTTTAGTGGAAGCTAAGTGGCACAGAAAGCAAGATGTGGAGTCAAGAAAATCTGAGTTAAATCCTACCTGAAATACTTCCCAGCTAAATGACCTGGGCAAATTATTTAATACTATAAAAAGGGACAATATTGTAAATAATAAGAGCATCTATCACATAGGGTTGTTTTGAAGATCAAACAAGAATTTATTTAAAGTGCTTTGTAAACCTTAAAGGCTAGTTATTATTATTATAGATCTTATGGAGTCCTTGCTTTTTGTTCATGTCAATGGCAAGGAGTTCTTGTTCCTTATAAATGCCTGGAGTTTTCATGGCCATCTCTTGTATTCACTTTAGCTCCTCTCAGTTCTCTTTTGAGGCTTCTCTCACCCTCTGCCTCCTCCCTTAGAATAGGAAATGTCAGGATATTGGTCAGAGGGTCCCAAGGACTGTAAGAGGGCATCAGGAGTCTCCCTCTGCCATCAGACATAATTCCTGCTTAAAATGCTGTCTGCTATTGGAACAAATGTACCAAAACTGTATCCTGAAGCATTCCATTAAGCCTTTCAAGGGAAGCTAGACAAAGAACTACCCTAAAGTTCTAATTACTAGGACTGGTGCTAGTAATGAAGCAAACTATCCTACCCTGGCTCTTATAGGTACATATGTATGTGTATGCACACACACACACACACACATTCTTTTCCCCAGGAGCCATTTTGTATGGGCTTCATTTTGCTAGCATTACATGTAAGTTGAAGTTATAGTAGTCAGACTTTCATCAATAATACAAAAAATGTAGAATTTTAGAGAGAGAATAAAAAATGGAGGAGACAGCCTAGTAGTAGAATGAGTCCTAGCTTTGCCACCAAAAGATCTATGTTCGAAAATTGAATCTCCACCTAAAGGAACCTCAAAAGTCATCTAGTCTGTCTCCCTTGGCAAAGTCAGCTCCATGGGCAGATCATTTAAAACTCTTTGACAGCTGGATTAGAGGGTTTCTCAGGTCCCCTTTTGCTCTCAATACTGTGAGACTGTCAAATTCAACAACTCCCTCATTTTGCAGATGAGGAAACTAAACAATCAGCAAGCATTTTATTAAGTACCCACTATGTCTCAGATTCTGTGTGAGGCACTGGAGATACAAGTACAAAGAATAAGACAATCTTTACTTAGTGAGGGCCCAGAGAAATGAGGTGAGATTATTCTCTCTATAACATGTCATTGTCCAGTGGTTTCATTGGTGTACAACTCTCTGTCACCCCATCTTAGGTTTTCTTGCCAAAGATACCAGAGTGGTTTTCTGTTTCCTTCTCCAGCTCATTTTATAGATGAGGAAACCAAGGCAAACAGGATTAAGTGATTTGCCCTGAGTCACACAGCTAGTAAATGTCCAATCAACTCATTCATTCTACAGATGAAACCTATAAGTGACTTGCCCAAGATTACACAAGTAATGAAAGTCTCAGTTATTCTAAAACCCAGATTTCTTGATTCCCAATTCAGGACTCTTTTAAATATGCCACATAATATGCCACATAAAGAATTTAATCAGCTCATGACTGAATAGAAAGAGAACTGGGCTAGCTCCAGAACTGAATCACAAGATGGAGTCAGTCTGGTTCACTCAGTTCCTATGATTAACCACTTATTCTTCGAATCTCCTCAATTCTCTCACCATAGGAAGATTAACATTTAAGAGAATAGAATCGTATTTGTAGAACACTGAGAATGGCAGCAAATTGGGCATTGCAGCACAAAATGTTCTGGCTTATTTTTATAGAAATCAGATATGTCGATGATGGGCATTCATTCTCAGGCTTTAGCAAATTTTGACCTGGAGATTCTTACAGCAACCTATGCTGTCTTCTGTCCTTCTATACCACATGTAGCATCCAAAAAAAATCTCCTCTTCCCTGCTATGCCCATGGCAAGAGCCAGACAGACCCTTATCCTTGCCTCCTCTGCTAAATTACTAGTGGAAGAAAAATCCAAAGCTATGCAAGCAGTCCCTCTTCTAGTTAATTCCCAACCCTTGGCTATTTATAGAGAATGGATTGAGACTGCCTGAAGCACTCCCCATTGGCCTTTCCATAGTCACTACAAATACAGAGAGAGCAAACACATGACAGATTGGAGAAACAATTTGCCTGGCACTCAGAAGACTAAGAAATTGCCTGCTTTACTCATCTTGGGCAGAGACTGCTGTTTTGAAAAAACATACCACTGTGGCCAGCTTTCAGATAGATTTTGGTTCCATTGTCCTTTTGGAATTTTGACCCTGTTTAAAATATGGAAAACTGGATTAAGGAAAACTCAGACATCAAAATTTCTTGGCATATATGTCAAAGGTAATTCTAAGAGAATTCTGATGAGCATTGCCACTCCTAGAGAAATTCACAGTATGGAATTGTCTAAAAAAATAACAATAACAAAAATGACTCTGCTTTTGTCTACTTATTGGGATAAGTATCCCAATAAAGCATAGGACATTGACAAAAAGATATAAATAGTATAATTTATGTGATATAAATGTGATAATTACAGTGACAACATCTGTAGTGGTTTCCCACTGACAGAAATACTAGTTTTGGTATCAGAGAACTTAGTGTCACATTCTAGTTCTGTGACTTTCTCCACTGTACTTGAAATTTCTAATCTCTTGAGGAAGGCTCAAATTACTCACCATCAAACTATAACTGATCAAGTCACCTTAACCCACCCCACCCCCCAGCCCTATTTCCTTATCTATAAAATGAAGGCATTTGGCTAGAAAATATAAAAGCCTAGTCAAGTTCTAAATCTGTAATCATAATGAATTGAATTCAATGAGACTGTATTTTGCTGTTTCTTTGTCTCCCCATCTATTAATGCAGTGTCTATTATGTAGCAAGCATGTAATAAAAGCATAGGGTATAACATCCATGTTTCTGAAAGGGATTCAAGCTGCATCGCAGAATTCCATAGGGCCCCCCAGAACTCCAACAACAGTTAAGGGCTGTTGGAGACCTGGTATAAAAGCCAGGTCATCCCTCTTGCAAGGGCCTTGACTCTTGACTCTTGGCTCTTGGCACACACACTCTGCGTAGCTTCAGGGGCTGAGGCATTCAGTCTCTGACAGCCAGGGGCTGCTTTACTTTGTAGCTATCCTCAAGATACACCTTCAAGCAAGATTATTGTCTACCTTCAGTTTAGCTGTTTAGGATTTAGAAGAAAGATTATTTGGGGCTTAGATAGATGTCCTGCCATTCCTTACACATTCTCCCCCTTCTGGGGGAATGGGCTGCTAGGCAGCTTTTAGCAGTTTCAGTTAATTTACCTTCTCTTTCCTTAAACTGATTCCCTTCTCCCTGTTCCCTGTAATCTTTAAATTCATTTGTTTTGTGAAGATAGAGCTTGTATCAAGTTAACTTGGGGTCATACTTACCACCTTCCTTTCACCAAGCCAAGTATTACATCCAAGCTGGAGCTGGAGCTGTCTCTGTCTTAGGGCTTGTGGTCAGATTTGTAGAAGACCTTAATCTCATACGCTCCTATCCTGTGGGAGAATAATTTATACCAAAGTTATTATCTCAAAGAGTTTAGTTTCTATCCATTTACCATCTTGGCCTAGAATTTACCAAGCTTGATTAGCCATCTTAGCCTGCCTAAAAGGTGTTCTTTTAACTGTTTCCAACTGCTTCCAGTGTGGGGGAGGTGGAGGAGTACTCCACTTGCTCTTGCCCCTCCAATCCAGTCAGGTTTGCCTGCTTCTCCACTGATCTGGGACTGGGGTGAAACCATTGCCATCTGTTATAAATAAAAAGTCCAAGGGAGATGTATAGATGTACAATGATGTTGATATATCTATCTGTACTCTCCTCAGTGGCAGATGATGGAGGGACACCAACTCCGATCACCCTTGACTGCTGCTGTAATTTATCCCTTTCTCCCTAACAGTTGCCCAAGAAGGACCCTCAAGGGGTTAAAAAGATGTGTAACCTTTCCAGGTCCAACCTGGGGTTGGGCAGATTAGTAATGGACTATTGATTTGCCTTGGATGACGTTTAGAATCTTACTGTGTTTGACTCCCTTTCCAAGGCCCATGATATAAAGACCACTTAGGAAGGTACTTGTTGTTGAACTCTATCTCTACTCAGGGAAAGGATAACTAGGACGGGGATTGGAGACCCTATTGATCTATTATCTATAAACTAGTTGACAATCAGGACTGGAGGCTATTGATCAGGTGTAAGCTGGAGATTTGCTCACTCCCACTACTCTGGCCAGACCTGGCCACAGCCAAGCCAGAGAATAGGGAAGCTATTGATACAGCTCTATTGATGATCTTATTCTCTCAGCTTTCTCACTACCAGTGTTGGTGATGCACTAGCTCTCATAGTCTATCAGGAAATATTCATATTTATTCCAACTCTCTTCTTCATAGACTCCCTGCCTCCCTTCAACCACCCACTCAGAGATTTCCCAGTCCAGAGACTCCTTTCCAGAGACCTCCAAAGAGACTTCCCTCAACGTGGCTGTCAGGGGTATTTGTACCATGGGTCCAACCGATGTTTGCCCCTGGCTCACAGCACCTGGGAACATTCTGAGTCTTCCAACTGTCATCCCTGCCAGTCAAGGTGGCATCCATCACTTCCCAGATTATGAATATAACACATCTGACCCTAATCTTACAAGGGGCAGCTAGGTGGTAGTAAATAGATTATCGAGTCTAGAATCAGGAAGACTCATCGTTCTGATTTAAATCTATCCTTAGACACTTTCTCTGTGTGATCCTGGGCAAGTCACTTATCCTGTTGGTCTCAGTTCCTTGTCTGTAAAATGACCTGGGGAAGGAAATAGCAAAACACTCCAGTAGTCTTTGACAAGAAAACCCCAAAGGGTGTTAGGGAGAGTCGGATATGACTGAAAAATGACTCAAGAATAATAACTGCTTGTGGACTGGCTTTCATATTCACATATTCAAATGGAGCTAAGGGGAAAGATGAGGTAGGAAAAGAGTTTTCCCAATCACAAGTATATTTATACATTTATAACACTTAGTGGTTTACAAAGCATTTATAATATATATTTTTGAGAAAGGTAGGACAATAATTATTATCCGTTATTTTATAGATAAGAAAATTGAGTCCATATGACTTGTCCATGGTCACACAGTTAGCAAGTAGGGGAGGCAGGATTTGATCCTAAAGCCAACTATTCTGATCTTTCCCCTTTTCTGCCTTCCTCTCTTCTAACTACAGTCAGAGGAACTAGCTTATGTTATAAGTTGACTATTTTTGTTTTCTGAGAATAAATAAAGACTTAGTGTCTTTAAATCAATCCAAATGGAAGATGAGCAAATCTGAAACAATGAGATCAAAGGAAAGAGATATGACCAAAGATTGAAGAGTTGATGAAGAAAATAAGATTACAAAACTGCTTGGAACTTTTGAGGAATCAACTAGTATAGTGAAAGGAGTACTATATTCGGAGTCAGTCTAAGCCAATAAAAAACAGTTTAACTGGTTCAGCCTTATCCCTCCAGGAATAGACATCTTTTATCCTTTTTTTTTTCATCCATAGATCCCTGCCCCTCATTCTTCATTTCTTATTAGACAAATCAGAAAATGTCTTTATTTCACTGGTTCAGAATATCCTATTATCTTCCCTCATGGATAACAAGGCAATCTACTATAAGTGCTATAGACTCTGTCTAAACTCTATAGAAGATCAAAGGAAGCACAGAGGTATAGTGGATGGAGCACCAGGCCTGGAGTCAGGAAGACCCATCTTCCTAAGTTCAAATTCACCCTCAGACATTTACTAATTGTGTGACTCTGGGCAAGTCATTTAACCCTGTTTGCCTCAGTTTCTTCATCTGTCAAATGAGCTAGAGAAGGAAAAGGCAAATCATTTTAGTGTCTTTGCTAAGAAAACCCCAAGTGGGGTCACAAAGAGTCAGACACAACTGAAAATGGCTGAATAACAACAAAAATATAAGCTAGTTGTTTGGATGCCATGCATATTTGAAGCTACACTGACCATCAGCTAAAGACAATGGAGGCCATGCACTAAGACTATTCCCCACTGGCATCTGTTCTCCTCTCTTTGTGAGTAGCAATAAGGTTTTGTTAGCTGTTCTCTCTGGGTGGCGAAATTGTTCTTCATCCTGAGTTTGTAAAAAAAAAAATTGTTCATGTATACAAATATATCCATATCTATAATATACACATTTCTTTTTTAACCCTTACCTTCTGTCAGTATCAATTCTAAGACAGAAGAGCAACAAGGACTAGGCAATCAGGATTAAGTGACTTGCCCAAAGTCACATAGCTAGGAAGTGCCTGAAATCAGATTTGAACCTAACTCCAGACCTATTGCTCTATCCACTGTGCTCCCTAGTTGCCTATATATAAATTTTTTTCATTTAAGAAAATTAGACCACTTCCCAATACAAAGCAATACAAAAAGGATTGTATGTTTTAACTACAAGCCTCTATTCCATACTGCTTGAATAAAAAATACCAAAACTTTACCTATTACCTTCAAAACTATCCTGTTTATCTATACCTTCTTCAGAACTTTCTTCTGAACCATTTTGAACACTTTTAAAAACATTTCAAGGGTCTCTTCTTTTTTTCTTTCTTCTTTTTATGACATTATTATCATTCTGTCTCCCAACTGCATGGCTTTTTACTGATTGCCTCTCTTTCTCTCCTTCCTCATCTCTACCTTCTGGCTTTCTTCAAGTCCCAAGCCAAACCTTTCCTATTTCTCCTTGTTTCAAGTACCTTCCCTCTGTTACTTATCTACTACTTTTCACATATAATTGTTGCATTTCCTCTCTTACAATTAGATGTGAGAACTCTGAGAGTAAGAACTGGTTATTTTCCCTTTAATATATATCTAGCAGTTAGCACAGTATCTAGCACTATTAGCATTTTTAAAATGCTTGTTGGCTTGACTACCCCACTAATCCACATGCCAATTAAAAACAGAAGGGCCTAAAGCATTTACATGAATAAAGAAGATGCCAAACTTTATACAGCAATATTATGGGTCAAGACACCAAGATGACTCGGTAGATAGAGAGCCAACCCCTACTGCCTAACCCTTACTGCTCTTCTGCCCTGGAACCAATACTTTGTATTAATTCTAAGCCAGAAGGTAAAGGTTTTTAAATAAAAAATAAATATTACAGGGCAAAAAATGTTCCTTGACATAAACCCAGAAGAGAATAACTCAGCAGTATGCTTCAGAGAGTAAAAAAGAAAATAAAAAGCAGAAGAGTCTTATAAAAACTTAAGCTATGGGAAAAAGAAATTGAAATTATAAATTAAATAGTTCTGGAAGAAAGAATTGGAAGAAGAAAATAACTAAATATTATTAATAATATGTTAGAAGATAGTAAAATATAGTTAATAATATGCTACTATATGTGGTATATTATATTATTTATAATTATTCATTACATTATATCATAATATAGCTAAATAAATAATTGAGAACAGAAGGCAGAAAATCCTCTGGGAGAGAATTCCCCCAAAATCAGAATGAAGTGAATAGAATGCAACTCTTAAAAAAAATTGAACAAAATTAAATGATTGAAAACATAAAAGAAAATCTAAGCTATCTACTATCAAAAGCAACTGATCTAGGATCACTGTATTTCTTACACTTTATTCCCACTTTACATACTCTATTGGCCTATTTACTTTTTTCCTTACACAAAATATTCCATCTCCAGTGTATTTGCACTACTTGTCCCCCATGCCTAGAATACTCTTCCTTTCTCATGTCTACCTCCCATATTCCCTAGCTTCCTTCAAGATTCAATTCAAATGATGCCTTTGTCAAGCCTTTCTTTTTCATTCTTTCTCCTCTCTGTCACTTTCCTTTAAGTTTACCTTCCATTTACATTATATCTTATATATACATAGTTATTTTTGTTCTGTCTCTTCCATTAGAACGCAGACTCCTTGAGAGCAGTCTTTTTTGTCTTCCTTTGCTTCTCCAGCATTTACCACAGTGCCTTACATATAATAAATCCTTGTTGGCTGACAATAGACCATCTTTCAATATTTTTCTCTCTTGCTCTTCTGCTGTTACAGTCAAGTATCTTAGAATAAACTAGAAATACTGTAGACATTGACTTGAGCATTGAAGAAGGGACAAAGCAATAAGAGTTTAATAGTCTGTCCTTCATGAAGCATCCTAAAGGATTTAAGGGCATACTTCCATTCCAGATGCTCCCAAACTAGAGAAAAGAATTATGCTGTAAGTTCTGTCAAAGAAGTGCAGACTATACAAAATTGCCAGCAGGTTGAATAGTCACAGCGATGTCTGTGACTCATCTTCTTGACAATTTAACAAAGTACATAGAATCAGAAAATTTCAAAGCTGTAAGGTACCTTAGCAATTAGGTAGCCCAAATCCCTTCATTTACAAATGTGGAAATTAAGGTCTATAGAAAGTAAGTGATTTACCCAAGATCACATTGTTAAGTAGTGAAAGAGCCAGGACTAGAATCCAGGTCTCATCTCTGGTGTTTTTCTCACTAGAAATAACGAATGGAGGTAAGATAAAATAGGGTGCAGATGTGGATGCCAAATATGTGTGCAAAGTCAAAGGCATAACAAAGAATTTTTTTTTCACATGCAACAAAGGAGTTGGGAGGAGACATACTTTGGACCCATGGTGCAAAAGATAGGGAGGCCTATTTTAGGATTGCTTCACATAAGGATAAGACTGCTTCACAAAAAGTTTTCATAAAATGAGACCTGCCTGCAAAGACAGGGCACTTCAAGAACTAGAGCTATCAGGGTATACAACTATGAACATTATTATTTTTAAACTCTTACCTTCTATCTTAGAAATGAATTATTAGTTCCAAGGCAGAAAGACAGTAAGGGCTAGACAATGAGGGTTAAATGACTATCCACTAAGCCACCTAGTTGCCCCTTCTATGAATATTATTAATATAAGGGAGAAAGGGTCTTAAGGAGACCCTGCAGGAACTCTGGTGGCAGGGTCATTGTTCTCCAGGGAGATGATTTGTTTCTCAGGATCTAGGATGTTGTCCTTAGAGATAAGTCTCTTCTACTCCTTGCACTTCTCCCTCAAACTTTAAGAATAAGGGGCTTCCTAGTCCAAGGAGAAAGAGGATTGAATTGACCATGTCCAGATTAAGAGAAAATGAGGTTCCCAGGATCTGACACCCTCCTTCACTATTTGTCTTCCTAGTAGAGAAAGTAATTCATCCCTTATGTCTCTATGCAGCCTGTGAACCTACATCTTCATCTTCTCTTAGGCTCTGCCTCCCCCTCTTCTCAGTCACCCTAACATGTTGGCACCTGAACAAAGACCAGACTGTCTTATACTGATTATCGTGTGCAAAATGGTACATGACCAACAAACTAAAGCTATCCAAAGCTAGACCTAAGTCTCCAAACTACTGGAATGGAAAGTTCTTCTTATTGGTAGAGGTGAATGCTCTGCTCTGAATGAGGGGCAAAATAGAGCTGGCAAGAATGGGAGGGTGCAAGTCTTTTTAGTTCTCTGTAAACTGAACTTTGAGTTCTCTTCAAGTTTCAGATCTTTTCAGAGCTTTCTTGAAGCCACTTTGGAAACCTATCTTCTGGCTTCAAGAAGAAAGTTGGATGAAGCCAACCCCACTTCAGATTGCTGAAGGAAAAGATTCTGGGAAGACATGAAAGGAGCTGACAATCTCTATCCTGTCCTTGTCCCCTGCTTGCCACACTAGTCACTTCCGGGTATTTCCCCTTAGGTGAAATCTAGGATTCTCTCTTCACTGAGCTGAGTTATCCCAATTTCAGTGAAAGAACTCCTTCGTGTCTGGTTTGTATGCTCATGTTTACTTTCTCTGATTTTTATTTTGCTACTGATTCAAATAAATGAATTTTCTTTGATAATTGCTATGTGCTTTTATTGTGGATCTGATATTTGGAGGGAAAGATGTCAAACTTCAAATCTAGAGTTTGGGGTCCTCCTTCCCCCTCCCCATATTTAAATAGTTACTAGAATTTAGTGCAGACCTGAAAATCAAATCTCCTACACTAACAATAAAGATAATAGGTAGTTATTATTCTAGCCTAGTACCCTTTCTTTTTGAGGAAAGCAGAACACTGGCCGAAACTTCCGGCTTCTCCTCCAGCGGGTATTAAAAATTCTCTTTGGAGAGAATTGGGGAGATAAGAGGCTAGAACTGTCTATTCTTTCTTCTTTTGAACCACACAGTGAAAACCCCATGCTATTTGTGAAAAAGACAGCCCTCACAACACATGGAGCCTCACTATGCTATAAATTATTTTCAACAAGTTCTACTCACCTTAATTTCCCCTCACCTTACTGTTTTCACAATAGCCCAAGTCTGTTGTTATCAGTCCACCTTTCTTAACTCGGGGAAGAGCAATTAGAGTTATCAAGGCAAGGTCATCAGCAAAAGACAGCTCTAAAGTCTAGATCCATTTGTCAGGTTATCACCTCTGAGCCCCATTCCTGTCCATGCTTCCTTCCACAGCTAACCTACTTCCACCCCTGAAACATGGCTAAGGTAATGAGTGATGAAGGAGCATGAGTAAACATGTTCAAAGGTGGTATGATGTTAGAGTTGTTAAAAATCTCCATTGCTAACTGAACCTGGTCTTAAGCTCTCCATCCATATCTCTGTTTTGCAGGCATGGATGGATTTTAAATTTTTCCTTCTTCCTCTTTCTCCAAAGGAAAAAGTAGAATTTCCCATCATTTCCATACGACTGAAAAAATACCCCCTCCACTGGCCTTTCCTCATGACTAATTTAGATGCAGTGAGCTTATCAGATGGAGGGACTGAAATCACCAGGGACCTCATATGAGCCCAATTATTATTCTGCTTTACCATTTTAATGGTAACTCAGTAGCTTGTGATTGCTGTAGCAACTGCTAGAATAACAACGATTTCTGTATTAGGTTAGGTTTTCTTTCTCCCCTCCTTAAAGCCCCCACCCCTGCTATTTTTTTCTAATGCAATTGCTTGTAAAGCCTGTTGGGAAGTGATTGATTTGCAGGTACCCTGGCAGACTCCATGCTGGCAGAATTCTGAGTCCTGTGTGGATAAACTGGTTATGTATAAGCAGAAAGCTGGGGGATTGGTGGCACTTGAAAGAAAGGCTATTTCCTTCTGCCATATACTCAGCTGCAGAATAAGGGCTTAGGCTAAAGTAAATGAAACTATTTAAAGGGGGAATCTGGGTGGCTTAATTCAAGAAAAGCTATCAGGCAAGCAAGCATTGCATTTAAACAGAGAATAGCTGACCAGAGCAGCAACATTGGGAATACTTAGATTGGGAGCAGAGGGAATATCAGCCATTCCTAACTGTCTGTACCTCTGAGACACCCCAGGCCCTCAAAGACAGCCTCTGAAATCTTGGCAGAAACGTAGTTGATCAGAAATATTGATGCATTTTCAAAGACAATCAACATATCAATTTCTTTTGCTGGATTAAATTTATTTGTTCCAAAAATGGGCTCTGTGAAGCCTGGAAGCAATGGTTTTGGGTTGGAGGGATTGGTGCAGGAGGTAGTCAATAAAAACTAGCAGTGATATTTGATTTTTTTTTTATTTTAAACCCTTAACTTCTGTGTATTGACTTATAGGTGGCAGAGTGGTAAGGGTAGGCAATGGGGGTCAAGTGACTTGCCCAGGGTCACACAGCTGGGAAGTGTCTGAGGCCGGATTTGAACCAAGGACCTCCCGTCTCTAGGCATGGCTCTCAATCCACTGAGCTACCCAGCTGCCCCCATAGCAGTGATATTTGGAAGAAAAGCATAGGAAAAAGTATTCTAAATACTTCAACTAGTTAATCACTCAGAGGAACATAGATTTAGATATAACTGCAGAGGCCATCTAGTCATTTTGTATATGAGGAAACTGAGGCCCAATGAGTTTAAGTGCCTTGCCCAATGTCACAAAGGTAATAAAAGGCAAGATTCAATCCAGAACTTCTTGAATCCAATCATAGCACCATTTCCAATATACCATACTGCCTCCTTAATCAACTAAGTCATTTATTACATGCCTACCATGTGACAGGCACTATATTAGGCACTGGAGATACAAAAATAAAGGTGAGAAAATCTGACCTGAAGGAGCTTACATTTTATCAGAGGCAATACATATACAATACAGTGTATGTGGATATGTGATTATACTATATATATATGTGTGTATAATATGTATTGTTAGACTATAAAATATATGGAATAAATGCTACATATGTATATAAAAATATACTGTATATAAACATACATAAATGTGTATGAGTGTATATGACTAAGCAATGTGACTATTTTCATGTAAATACATGGTAGGCAAGAGGGGATGATGAGTTTCTTTACCTTCTGTGGAAGAGAGATGTATATAGAGACAAATTGCCAGGGACCACTGCCTCTGAAGAACACTTCCTTGTTCCTTCTATTTACCCCACCTCCTCTGCCATATTATTGGTGCATTTATATGCAGGGGAATCTAGCACAGTATAGATTTGTCTTGATCTTGACCTTCAAGAAATTTAATATGCTATCAATAAAAGTATTTTGATCTACCTCTGGACATGAATGGTAAAAAAAGTTCTAGGAAATTTGAAAATCTCTGTCTCTGTCTCTCTGTATCTATCATTTAGTCAACTAGCATTCATTATGTGCCTACTATGTGCTGAGCCCTGTACTGAGCAAGGAGGATACAAGAAGCCCCTTAATCTCAAAGAGTTTATAGTCTAATAGTGAAAAGTACATAACTATGTAGATAGATAGATAGATAGATAGATAGATAGATAGATAGATAGATAGATAGATAGATAGATAGATATAGAAAGATAGACAGATAGATAGGCACATAGATTTTCAGTTGTGTCTGACCCTTTTTGGAGGTTTTCTTGACCACTGGTGTGATTCACCATTTCCTACTCCAGTTCATTTTACAGATGTAGAAACTGAAACAAACAAGGTTAAAAGACTTACCCACAGTCATGCAAGTAGTTAAGCTAATCCGATATTAGCTTTGAACTCAGATGATCTGGTCCACTGTATCACCCAGCTGCAGAGACAGACAGATAAACAGAAAGAGAAAGACAAAGACAAAGAAAGAGAGACAGAGAGAGAATGAGAATAAATTTGGGGGTCATTTTAGAGGGAAGACACTAAGACTTAGGACTTAAGAAGGCTTTTTGCAGAACAAAAACTTCAGCTGAGACATGAAGGATGCCAGAAAAGCTGGAAAGTAGATTTGTATAGGGAGAGTATTTCAGGCATCAAATATAGACAAGGAAAATGCTTGGAGTCAGAAAATGGGTTCTCCATTTCTTTCAGCTGCCTTAAAGCAAATTAAATAAGTTTAAGCCAGCAATGCATGACACTAAACATAATTTTATCTTAATACTCTCTTATAGAGACTACTGTTGTTCAGTAATTTCAGTCATGTCTCCTTTTTGGGGTTTTCTTGACAAAGATACTAGAGTGGTTTGCCATTTCCTTCTCCAGCTTATTTTATAGATGGTGAAGCTGAGGCAAACAGGTAAGTGATTTGTCCAGGGTTACATAGCTATTAAGTGTCTGGGGCTGAATGTGAACTCAGGTCCTTCTGACACCCGGCTCAGCACTCTATCCACCACACCACCTAGCTGCCCCTTATAGAGACAAGGTGTACAGAAATTCAATATAGACTTCAAAGAAACAGAAATAAACCTTGGAATGGGTTCATCTTCTCCTTGGAGAGAGCAGAGGGAGAGAGGTATTTGACCATTGTCATTCTCAGCAGCAAAGGACAAGTACAGTCTTTCTTACAGAGGTTCTAAGTAGCCTGGCATTGACCAGCCCCAGTCCTCTTCTCATCTCCTCACTCTTGGTCAGGTTGCAGCAGTGGCAGCAACCACAGATGTGCTGAGCATAAAACCAGCATATCTCAAAATAAAAGAGAATATGGCTAAGAAGAACTAGGGAATAGCTGAAGGATGATGTGTGTGCAGAATTAGAGGCTTAACAAAGAATTTTTTTCACCTGGGACAAAGACACTCAAGGAAGGAGGCACAGAGAACAATGTGGAGACAATGAGTGGTGCAGAAAATAGAATGGGTCCTAGGAGCCAAAAGGGTTGCCCCAAGAGGAAAAAGTAATTCCATGGACCTGAAATTGCCTGCAAGGAGAATATACTTCAGAATCTGGATTCTTGATTCTCTGGAGGCTTTGCTGCTTCAAAAAAGATTTTCTTCTAATGAACCAGGAACAGCTAGGTGAGTCATGTATAGAAAGGTAGACCTGGAATCAAGAAAATTCATCTTCCTGAATTCAAACCTGCCCTCAGACACTTACTGACTGCCTGACTCTAGGTGAGTCACTTAACTCTATTTACCTCAGTTTCCTTATGAACTGGAGAAGGAAATGGCAAACCACTCTAATAACAAGAATATTCCAAATGGGATCATGAAGAGTTCATAGTCTAAACACAACTGAAACAACTGATCAACCACAATAAATCTATGAACTTCATTCTTACAAGTGTTAAAATCATTATCTGGGATAAGATGGATGCCACCTTGACTGACAGGGCTGGCAGTTGAGAATTTAGAATGTTCCCAGGTGCTGTGAGCCAGGGTCAAAAATTGGTTGACTCCACACTATAAATACCTCCTAGGAACAACAGTTGAGAGCTCAGATTTGAGCAGGCTTCTCTTGGAGCAAGAACTGGGACAGAGGGAGGTGAAGGGTGGAAGAGGGTGGGCCTAAAACCTGAAACCTGTACCTGACTGAGAGAGAGCTAGTGATCAATCAACACCATTGATAGATAGATAGATAAATAGATAGATAGATAGATAGATAGATAGATAGATAGATAGATAGATANAGATAGATAAATAGATAGATAGATAGATAGATAGATAGATAGATAGATAGATAGATAGATATAGATCATCTATCAAAATCAATATCAATATCCTACCCTAATCTCTGGCTTGGCTGTGATCAGGTCAGGTCAGAGTTAGTGAGAGGATGAAGACCTCTAGCTTCTACCAGCCTAGCAATCTCCAGACTTGATCAACAATTAGTTTAGTAGCCAAACAAATAGCAATATGGTTCCCAGATTCTCAAGCCTTGTTTTCCTTTCCCCATTAATAGTTTCAATAGAGTGATTTATCCACAAGTACCGTTCCTGAGTGGTTATTCTACCAAAGCCCTTGGGAAAGGGAGATCAATACTCAGTCAGATAACATTTCCAATAGCCAATCAATAGCCTTATCAACAACTAATCCAACCTCAGGCTGGGGACTAGTGAAGTTAACCATCTATCTAACCTCTCAAGGGTCCCAACCTGGGCAACTTGTTAGAAGGAAACAACTGACGGGCTTATTCAATCAAGCCTGTCAGGGGGAGAGGCATAGATTATATCCATTGCTATTGTGAGAGGAGTGGGCCTTTCATTTCTTTTTAACACAAGGGAAAATGGACCCTAAAAAAGACCTCAGGAACTTTTTTTTTAAACCCTTAACTTCTGTGTATTGACTTATAGGTGGAGGATTGGAAAGGGTAGACAATGGGGGTCAAGTGACTTGCCCAGGGTCACACAGCTGGGAAGTGTCTGAGGCCAGATTTGAACCTAGGACCTCCTATCTCTAGGCCTGGCTCTCAATCCACTGAGCTACCCAGCTGCCTGATCTCAGGAACTTTTAAACAAAAGGCAGAGTTCTCTTGTTCTTTTAGCAGATGCTTGTTCCATTGTTAAAGCCACTTGGACATGAAATCTATTTTCCTCTAATTCTACATATTGTAATGGCTGCCATATTTAACCAATCCAATAGTCATGTTTTTAGACCTTCTCAAAACCACCTTTGAATTCTTTTGTACTTCCTCTGACATCACCTTTGCAAAGGCATCTTTTATTCTTTCCCATACTTGTAGGTAAAGGAGAAGGTAAATTTTCAATTACAACCCCCTGACTCCCCAAGGCTCAAATAGATAAACATTTAGATAAATGTCTTCCTAGGGTCAGGAATTTTGTAGTCCTCTACAAAATCAGCCATAATACACTTGATGATATATTACAGCTCCTAAGTAAACATTAGTACTTAACAGAAGTATAACTCATTCTCTCAGGCAATATCAGGGTACTACTGATAGTAAATAAACATCAACAATACATGCAATACTGATAGCACAAAGTAAAACATTGCTTGACAGATTATTTCAATGACTACAGGTCTACATTACATGCAGAACATATTATTCATACTTTTGACAACAGGGCATACATATCCTAAGGGCATAAGCAAAGATGTATAACAGCAAAGCAAAAGTAAAGCAATGCCTAAAAGATACCAAAATATGCAGAAATAGCAATGTATGTACCAGTGAACAAGTAAGGAACTATGCATAGTTAATAGACACGTATCTGCCATACATGCATACCATAAACACAGAAGCAAATAAAAGTGAAGAAAAATTACTAAAGCAAGCATGCTTATTGCAAGTAGTAATAAGGTGTACATAAAATGAACATATGCAATTATATACAAAGAACACATAAGAATAAATATAATAAAATCTATTTATTAGTTTATAGTAATTATAAATAAAAATAAATATAGCTAACAATATATTAAACCATTTCTCCAGCTTCTCTGGTTATATCATGTTACTCTAATTACTGGTCTAAAAGAAGTATCTCTCTTGAGACTTACTAACCTATCTACCCCTAAATCCAAAATAGTTGATGGGCTAATCAGAATCCTCACCAGAACTACTGTCCTATATCGTAAAAATCTGAACTTGTAAAAGTAAAGACTGACTAGCAGTGTTACTATGCTCCGAGGTATGTTCTATCCTATCCTCCACCTCTACATAAAATTTTCTTCATTTGATATGATTTTTTCCTAAGAGTCTTTGCACAATTTGTGTAAACATCCATCAGTCTCCACTGCTCATCACAACTCACCGGTTGTAGTAAATTGATTTTAGCTGTACCCCACCTGCATTTGAGGTTATTTTGTAAACAGACAAGTTGTTTAGTCTCTCCACAACTAGGTATGAAGTAGTTCCCAACAATCTGTTAATTTGCATGTACTTCATTGTTGTTTTTTTAATATATGAGTCTTCCTCCACAACATGACCAATATAGAAATATGTTTTGCATGATCACACATGTATAACCAAGAACCAATTGCTTACTGTCTCAAGGAGGGAGATAGAGAATTTGGAGCTCAAATTTTTAGAAAATAAATGTTAAAAATTGTTTTTACATACTTTTATTAAAAAATAATATACTATATTATGTTAAAAAAAATTTATGTGTAACAGGACCACTGAGTGTCACAGCGACACAGTTACTTTGTTGAAGGAACTTGTAGGAACTTGATGGGGAAGGGCTTGACAAAGAATACTATAGGTATCATACTATTATTTCTTTCAGTGTTCTTCTGGAATAAAGTGATAACTAGGAGGTAACTTTTATTTTAACTATTCTCTCCACTGGTTGTGAGTGTCTGCAGTACCTCCATTCTCAGAGACCCAAATCATAAGTCCATAGTTGGGCATGGTTCTTACCCAATCAATAAATAGAGTATAAAGCCAGTGGCATTATTCCTGGTGAAGATTATATATATATATATATATATATATATATATATATATATATATATGTACTAGGAACACCAACATGTTGGCTTCACTGAGATTTTTGTTCTATCCTCAATGTTTCTGATATGTTCAACAGGGTGTGGTTGAAACATTCAGGTTATGGGTTCTATAATGAATAGCAAAGTGTGGGCCAGACAAACTTAATATCTCCATGAATACTGTGACTAACTTAGTTCAATTGGATCTTGGCAGGAAGTCACTGAGAAATATGTCTTCCACAATATTTTAGCAACCATAAAAATTTTCTACTTCCTAGTTGGGTATATTTGTGCATATCTGGTGAAATTATCAGACACCACTAAGAAATAGTATGTGTTCTTCCTATATCCTACCATAGATAGTGTTATGTTGATCTTAACAGAGATATTTGGGAAGCTGAAGAGATGGCCTGAAACTAGAAACCTGCAGGACTCACTCCTCCCCCACACACAGGCTTGAGTGAGTAGGGAGGGGTAGGTACTCCTTACTCTCACCCCTCCCACCAAGCAATTGGAAATCAGTTGGAAATGGAGGCAGGACTGGTGTCTTCTGGCAAGGCTCAGCAAGGCAAATATCTAATGATGTTCACTTTCTCAATTTATATTCCCCACAGGTTTGACTAAGGGATAATAGGAAAAGCTTGATGAATTATGGTTATCAGGGACAGATGAATCTAACTTGCATGGGCCGGATGGCTGAAGGAAACTTAGCTAAAGTTAGATGTAAGTATTCCCAGAATAATAAACAGACACTGCTCCTAAAAGATGAAGGTTTTACTGATAAAAGAGGAAGGGGAAGGTAAGGAGGTTTTTCAGGGATTAGGATAAGATCTGGGAAGCCCTGAGCTGTTAGAAACAGTCCCCTTCCCCCCACCAGGGAGTGGCAGACTTTATATCTAGCTTATCCTCAAAGATTATAATTATCATTTCAAATATCTAAATAACTAAATAAGAATTGTGCTATTGCTAGAAAGGTCTAGTTCAGCTAAACAGGCAAACTGCAAAGAACCAAAATATCTATTGCCACAGATGGCCTCCAAAGTAATCCCAAAACCGGGAACAGCAAGCAGAGAGATCTGCTCACCTCAACCCCCAGGAATCAACTGAACCTAACTGCCTTCTAACTGTCCCCTCACCCAGAGTTCTCCTTGGGGGGGGGGGGTGACCCTGGAATTCTGGGTGAGGCTTGACCCTGTATCTTGCAGGAATTCCACCCCGCAATTTTCCATGTTGAAATAGAAAGCCAATGCAGACAAATCCTAAGAGTTTGTTAGTGTTTCTGTTCTTGAAATATGAAGATCAAATTAGTAATACTTTTCTTTGCACAAAATGAGCACATATCTGTTAGCTTTTAGTGATAGAACCATCATGGGCCAGCAAAATCTCTTTCTTACTAGTTCCAGGGTATTCCATATTCATGCATGATATAAAACATTCATGATTATAGAGTAGTTGACACCAACTGCTATGTTATGTGGAATCACTAATGGTCTAGTATAATGTCCCACTGTACAGCTACATCTTCCATTGCTGTTTTAATAGTAGAGTGCCCTCAAAGCCCTGGAATTTGATTGCTTTATTATCACTGTCTCACTCCCTTAAAACACTCTAACTTCCTAGTTCCTTCCATTTATTCATTTACTATGACCTACTTCTCCACTCTACCTCAACTAGATATACAGAGATTTGATATCACCATTAGCCAGAAGCATTCTACTTCCATAGTCATGGACTGAAAATACTTAATTTGTTCATAGCCCTCCAGTATTCCACCTTTACTTTTGCCTTACAATCTCTAACTTCCTCTAATCCTTCCACTTCTCAGTTCTTTCCTAGGTCATTGCCCTTGTGCTATCTAAACTCTTCTTATTTCCCCATCTTGACCACTTGGTGAACCTGTTTGACTCTACACTATCCATTAAGCCCTTATCCTGTGATTGAGCTTGTCTTGTTAAACTCCAGCCTTGCTTTATTGCCACCACTTATTCTCTTCACTCATGTTGGATGGAACTGAAGTTCAAGAAAAACAAAGACTGGGTCTATTGCAAATAAATCTTAATTTGAGGCAGTTAGATGCTCACTTAATAAAGGGATGAATCTAGAATAAGGAAGGTGAGTTAAAATCCAGCCTCATATACTATGTGACCTTGGGCAGATCACTTAATCCCTGTTTGTCTAGGTGACAGTTAGGTGACTCAGCGGATAGAATGCTGGTCTTGGAGTAAGGAAAAACTGAGTTCAAATACAGCCTCAGACATTTACTCTCTGTGTGACCCTGGGAAAATAACTTAATTTCTGTTTGCCTTAATCCACTGGAGAAGGAAATGGTAAAATACTCTAGAATCCTTACCATGTGGACAGTAAGTCATGAAGAAACAAATATGACTGAATGACCGAACAACAATGATTTCGATTGGATCCAATTGAACATACCTTTCTCATAACAGGGAGAAGCATCAGTAAATTAAGTGAAGCATTCCTCAAGAGCTAGATCCTTAAAGAGGGAGAAGAAGCATAATCTCAACTGGACTGTTTCTGCAGCAAGGTAAATCTTTTGTGCCTTCCTAATTGATTCAAAATCCTACTCTCTCCAGCAGCTTTTCCCAATATTTTCATACCTTCTCAAACTACCAGAGGCTCTCCCTCTTCTCACCTGCTAATTTGGACCCTTGCCTCATAATTTGCTGAAAAAAAATGAAGGCCATCTGCAAAGTACTCTTTCTTTTCCCCAATGTTCTCCTGATTCTGCTCCTTTTGCTCTGCATCAATTCCTTGAAGCATTTCCAGTTCACGTGGAATTTCTCCAGTTCATTATTCCTTTCAGCACATTAATTTGAATATAACTTCTTGAAGTCCTTCATCAGACATCTTTTCCCAAAGCCAATAATCTACAATCTTGGTAAAGCCAGTTTCACATTTCTGACTAGTGAAAGTCTCAAATTTCAACCATACTGCCAGTTGTCATTGGTTTTTGTTTATTTTGTTTTGTTTTGTTTCTAGCCATCATCATGGGTTTAGTATTATATAACCCTAACCTTTGGGATTGGGAGTCTTCAAATACTTTAGTCTGCAATCTATAGGCCTGGGAAGCTGACTGAGTATAAGAGCTGATAAAAACAGCAACACTTACTGAATAACAGGAAAACCCAAAAACAGCAACACCTACTGAATGGTGGGAAAACCCCCAACCAGTAACATCTGTTAAATGGCAGGAAGACCCCCGACCAGTAACATCTGTTGAATGGAAGCATTTGTTGAATAAACATCCAACCCTCCCACCCCCCACCCCTAGTTCCTGGAATTCAAAGTGTATAAAGCTGGTTAAGCCTCTCATTCCCTGTTCCATTTGCCTTGGAGGCTGTGGGACCCAAGCTTGAGCTTGCAATAAAGCAGAGTACCTCTTGCTCTTACATTATCTGGTGCGCCTCCTGATTTAGGAAATCAGAATGGGACCAAACATTTGAGGGCTCGTCTGGGATTTCCTGACTGGACTGCACATGGATAGAGGTACTGGTTTGGAGGAAGAAAGGATCAGAGAACTGTGTGTGATGTGTGATTGATGTGTGATATGTGGTTGATGGGGAACCGATCATGGGATTAGGCCATACAACTAAGTGGACTAATCCCACCAACTCTGGGATTTATACAGAGGGGGCCTATTGTTAAGTCCAATCCCAGTAAGTGATTCAGTTCTGCCTGTTACTGAATGTGGGCCGGCCTAATATGTGTTTCTCAGACTTCGGGAGAAGCTGAGCCAGAAGAGCCAGGAAATGAGAGAAAGGGAAAGTACATCAACCCTTTCAACCTGTTTGAACAGCAAAGACTCACTTTGAGGGTTGGAGGCCCTTCACCCAGAGTCCTGGGGACCTGTGACAGAGACTAGGTCTCTGCAGCAGAGATTAGAGTCCTTTGAGGCCTTGGGGCCTGAAAGGTGGCACTGGTGGACGAGCCAAGGGTGTCCAAGAGCAGAAATCAAGGTATTCATTCTTTGGGAACCTAGGGGGAGGGCACATTATATTGCCCTCAGGACATGTTGTAGAGAGTAGTTTTAGTACCTTCGTGTTGTTACTGTCCAGTCCTGTTCATATTGTTGTTTGTGCCTTTGTCTTATCGTTGGTGTTTTTATTTTTGTTGAGGCCCCTGATTTCTTGGCCTTTTGGCTTAGAGAATATGGGACAGAGTCTACTCCACTGGCCCTTATTCTCTCCCACTTCCAAGTTTTTAAGACCTGTGCTCATAATCTCTCTTTGCAAGTCAAAAGAGGGAAGTTAGTGACCTTCTGTGACTCCAAGTGGCCCACTTTCAACCTTGGTTGGCCTAAGGGCGGCACCCTCCACCGAGACATCATTTCCAAAGACCAGGCCAAAATCCTTGATCCTACTTCGGAGGGCCACCCTGAAAAGACCCCTACATTCTTACTTGGCAGGACTTTGCCTTGGATTCCCTTTTTGGCTACAGCCCTATGTTTTCTCAGAACCAAAGAAACCCGTCCATGCCCTAGCTCTCAAAGATAAAATGGAGTGGACGGGAAACCCCAAAGTCCCTAGACCCCACTGGTCCTGCCTAACTTCAATAGCTCGCCTCCCGATTTGCCCATACCACCACCCCTATATGCTCCCTTGTATTCCCCCTTAGATGGGGGACAGGTGAAGACCACTGAAGCCACCCCACCACTGACTCACCGCACTTGTGGTGGGGCCGGATCCACGAACCCGAACCCAAACCCCATCTTCCACCACAGCCCTTCCTGTCCGTACTTTGCAGCCCCACCTTGTCCCCAGAAGACCTCGGGTCCACCAATATTGGCCTTTCTCCTCCAGTGACCTCTATAATTGGAAGCCCCAGAATCCCTCTTTCTCTAACTAACCTCAGAAACTTATTGCCCTCATAGAATCCATCCTTTTCTCCTACAGTCACACCTGGGACGATTGTCTGCAGTTATTAAAGGTTCTTTTTATGACTGAGGAGAGGGAGTGGATCCTCCTGGAAGCCAGAAAGAATGTTCCTGGTGTGAATGGTCATCCCACTGCTCAGCACAATCTTATTGAAGATGCCTTCCCTCTGTCATGTCCTGATTGGGACTTTGACCAACCTGAAGGTAGGGAGCGTTTCTGTGTCTATCGCCAGACTCTATTGGCCAGTCTCCAAGCTGCGGCCCAAAAGCCCACCAATTTGGCCAAGGTAAATCTAGTCAGACAGGGACCCGATGAAAGCCCAGCAGCATTCCTTGAGCTTCTCCAAGAGGCTTTTTTTGATTATATACCCCTATGGACCCTTAGGCTGACATCAGCAAGGGGGCCAAGCTGTTGGCATTCATCAATCAGGCAGCCCCAGATATCAGAAAAAAACTCCAAAAGGTGGACGACTTTGTCAACCAATCCATTAGCGAACTCCTGAAAGTGGCCAAACAGGTATACAACACCTGTGAGACCCCTGAAGAGAAAGCCGAGAGGTTGCGTAAGGAAGATCAGGAGAGACTTGACAGACTGCACCTTGAGGACTGTCGGCAGGATAGAAAATATCAGAGGGAAATGGCTAGGACACTAGCAGCCAGTATTGTAGTCCCTCTAACCACTAGACCCGCCTGGGGCCAATCCCCTCCATTGACAACAGAGGATGCCAATGGTCAGCCCTTACAGGTAGACAGACCTCCATGCAGTGCTTTTATTGCAAAGAAGAGTTATTGGAAGTGCAATTGCCCCTATCTGCACCCCCCAAGACGTCAGTTGGGGGATAGTAACCAGCTCCCTAGGAACCACCCTGTGAAGACATTGTTGGTCACTGGTGATAGTGACTGATGGAGACGGGACTTGTGCCTCCTCCCCGAGTCCTGGGTAAAGGCAAAAATAGAGGGGAAATCCATGAAATTTCTGGGGGACACGGGCGCTGAGTTTTCTGTCCTGAAAGTGCCTGTGGGAAAGATATCCAAAAACACAAGCTGGGTGCAAGGGGAAACAGGCACTCACCAATATAACTGGACCACCATTCAGACAGTGAATTAGGGTACCCATCAAGTCACACACTCCTTCCTGGTTATCCCCAAGAGTACAGCTCCATAGGGGAGCACATTTACTTCTAGGACAAGGGGATATGTGTAACAGACAAAGAAGGGGCCCCCCCTACAGGTCCTTACACTATCCCTTCAGGATGAGTATCGCCTCCATACCCCTCCCCTTCCTGCTGGTATACCTGACCACATGCACCCCTGGATGGACAGGGTCCCTGGAGTTTGGGCTGAAACTTCGGGGGTGGTATTAGCTGTCCGCCAGCCTCCCGTCATTGTAACCCTCAAGCCTGGCATCATTTGATCCAATGACTTTTACTTCTTTCAGCCTGATTAAGGACTTTTCACAATTAGTTTAATGCCTTTGGTTAACTCAGCAGAGGTGCTCTCATTGATTAATGCAGTTACTTTAAGTAGGGTAGGTGACTGATTGATTCAAATGATCTCCTACTCTTATAATAGGATTATAGATTTAGAGCTGGAAGGGATCTTAGAAGTCATTGAAACCAACTCTTCTTTTTACAGGTGAAGAAGCACTGAGAGATTAAGTGATTTGCCCAGGGTCAACTAGTGTATTAAAACCTGGGTATCAGGCTTACGGCAATTTTGCAATCCTCACCCTCACTTGCAGAACAAGAATCAGATATGCATGAGTGAGGTTACTCAGTGATCTAGCATTAGCAACATCATTTTAAATAAAATTACTATAATAACTGCCAAATCCAAGAAAAGTCCTTAAATTGGAAAGGTTTTAAAGATGTGGACAAGTTGGGAGTTTTATCTTCTCAGGGTTGGGGTTTGTATCTTTTTGAGATGTAGTGTAACTGACATTGTTATAGCCAAAAAAGCTTATAGAAATATTGTAGCTTATAGCTTATAAGAATATTATAGCCAAAAAGCTAAACTTGGCAATTAAGCAAGGAGTTTTTGGATAACGTCATGCCCGGCTCAAGCAGGGCAGTTATCTCTGACTCACAATCCCAGGGACAACTCCTGGCTGAAAGCCCCAGGGCCCCTAGATGAAACAGCCTTGAAGATTCGTAGACAGAACAGCCTTGAAGATTAAGAATCATGTCCTGTGGCACCTGAAAGCATCCCCTACTCCCTCTGTCTAGCTATTAGCTCACCCTAAGACAAAGGCACCTATATCCCAGAAACATATATATTCCCTCTTCTGAATGCATGCTTCGGGACTCTCTTTGATGAGTTTCCCCAGTGCCTACTGGCAATAAAGCTTTCTCCTTCTTTGATTGCATTGTCTCATGTGTTCCTCTGGAGGCCACCCATTTTGAACCCTAACATATGGGGGCTCGTTCCAGGATGGTGTGCGACCCCCTGGGGACCACTGAGACAGAGAAAGCTCTCTCCTAGGTTTCATGACGACTTCCAGAGGTGAGCAGTGAATGGTGTGTGTCTGGTGTGTGACTGTGTATTTGATGGGGAAACTGAGGACTCCTTGTGTCCAAATTTCCACCTGTTTCTGATTGGGACCGGTCTACGCCGAGGTTTCTATTCTCTGCGAGGAGATAGGCTGGCAAAACCGGGAAGCGCTTCGGATAGAGGGCGGGGGAAGTCCTTGGAAGCCATGGAGACAAGGCATACATCCGGATCATACCTTCAGGGATTGGAGTCCCTGAGGGAGGGGAAAGGTCAGGGCACTCCCTCTGCGAAGAGGGGGAAGGGGAAAAACTGCTCGGTGTAGAGCAAGGAAGTCGCTGTTCCCGGGATAAGGGAACGCTCAGGGAAAAACTGCTCAGGGAAAAACTGCTCGGTGTAGAGCAAAGGAAGTCGCTCAGTGTAAAAGAGCGCAGGTCACTCCCTCAGCAAGAGAGGGAGGGTAGGTCAGGGTGTGATTCCCTGGGGGAACAGTTCCAGGAAGCCAAGGGCATTCTGGTGGAACTTTCCAGTGAAGTCCCACAACGGACACGTCTGGGCAGCAGCAGGATGCTGGGTTTTTTTTGGAAGGACACCCGGGAGAGCGGGGTGGAGCCCTGAGCAGGCTCCACCCCCGACTCAAATTTTGTTTGGATCCACAAAGAGAATTTTTTGTTTTTCATTCTGTTTGTCTGTCTTTTGTATTGTCCTTTTCAGTAAAAAAGGGGAAGTTGCAGACCTTTTGTAATTCAGAATGGCCTGCCTTTGGGGTTGGATGGCCCCGTGGTGGGACTTGGCAACAGTCTGTTATTTCTACCATCCACAGTCGGGTTTCACTCCGGGGTCGTGAGGGACACCCAGACCAAATGCCATACATTTTAACCTGGCAGGATTTAGTCCTGAATCCTCCACGCTGGCTTCTTAAGGTTGTGGAAGGGTCTTATCCCAGCAAGGGAACGGTTACACCCTCCCAGGTTCTGGTTACCCAGCCCCAAAAACCCAGCTCCAGCTCAGAGGTCCCCTAATTCATCAGTACTGGCTGGGTCCTTGTTAATTCAGAGGGAAAACTGCAACCATTCCCTTCCCCCATCTCAGAGACCTGGCTGCAGATTTTAACATCTGAATAGGAGGGGATCTGTAAGTTCAAAGCTCTTTCCTTAAGAATTGCAGCCAGCCTAAGAACAGCTCACTTTCAACCCCCACTAGAAACAGAGAGCAATTTATTTAGGTGCTGCAAGAAGCATTTGTTACATCACAGCCAAAGAAAAGAGACAGGTAAGATCAATTGGAGTGTAAAGCACAGGGAAAGTTAGGGGGCAAGGAAGTCAGCTCAGCCAAACAGTTGGCTGATGGCTGTACCTGAGTATCCTCAGTGAAAGGGAGAGTGTGCTTTCTCACTGCAAATATTTCTTTTTAAGCATAGATCCTAAAGAACTGATTTTTCCTCTTTCTTCCTTTGGATGGGCCCCCAAGGGAGTGAAAAAGAGAAAAATTCAGAGCAAAAAAAAAAGGGGGGGAGATCTTACTCCACAATTGAAAGCAGTTTCACTTACGAATTGATTTTAAGGATTGAGGATTGCTAATGATGTTTATATGGTACAATGTCATTTTACTTATTGTGGTAACTATCAGTCAAATGTGAAATATTACCCAGATTTTATTGAAAAAACAAACAAAAAAAAATTATGGTTAGAAGTTTGTTAAGACTTGGTTTCAGTGAATTGAGAATTGTCTAAATGTGGTTAATAGCCAGTCTGACACAAAGAGGGAACGTTTATTCTATGAGGTCAGAAATTGTGCTGGCTACTTTGTAAATGTGAAAGTCACTCAGAAAAAGCTATAATGGTGAACTTATTCTAGAATTTAAATTTGGGATTTTTCAAAATGAGATGTCTTTTAATATATGTGCTGTCAGAACTAACAACAAGTAATCATATGACACACAAGAAGTTAGATTTAATAATACAGGTACTAAAATTTGGAAAAGGTGGAATTTCTAAACAGTGTTATATTTGATTAGGGTTGTATGAACTGTTTTTAAAAGGTGTACAATGTATAAGAGGGAACTTGTGATTTAGAGATTATTAACATGTATTTGGACTCGAATTGCTAGAAAGTAATGATGAATGAATACAGAATATGTATGCAATTTGGGCTATAAAGAGAAGTGAGTTTTCCACCTGAAGATGTTAAGGTTGTATGATATGCAAACTGTATGAAAGTAACAAGAGAAAATTTGACCAACCTAAGGAGCTAATAGGATTTAATGCAATTAAATATAGTACCTTTCCTCCTTTTGCAATGATGGTGATAAAGGAGGAGAAGCCTGAAGAAATAAGAGTAATTGCTAAAGTAATAATAGGTGTAAATCAGAATAATATTGATGAAATTTAATATGCTTTGAGGTACAGGAAGCTAAACTGGAGGTTCTATTCTGTCTTTGAACAGAGGTCTGAAAGGAATAGGAGTAAATAGCTTTCAAATTCAGTTGTTACATACTGAAAGGTTACTAAAGGACTTAAAGTTGTTTGGTAGTTGTGGAGTTCAAACTGAACTTTGTTAAAAATAATTTATTATGAAGGTTTGGTACATGCTAAATTTTAAAATTTAAAGTGATCTCACTTGGTGAAGGGAAAAATACTTTTAATTGTTCCACTTTGATACTTGGGAACTGATATAGCAACACAGTACATAAGTGGGATTTTAAAGAATTTAAAGCTAAACATATTTTACTTATATACTTCAGAGGGTTTAAGGAGATGTTCAAGTAAGTAAAAAATTGATAGAGAAGTCCTGAATATCTTGTAAAACGAGTTATTTTTGTTTAGCAGTGTAATTGTTATAGAGATGCAAATGGTGAGCCCCTGAGTTGGGGAGGGGGGAGGACTCCAGGCTTAGAAGTGTGAAAGATTTATTGCTAAGATGGGATCCCTGGCAAGTGGGATAGCATGGGCAGAGCGGCCCTGGGGGGTTGTCCTCCACAGCACGGCCTGGCAGCACGAGTGAAGCAACTATCAGGGGTTGCCCCCAGGCCCCCTTTTCAAAAGTGTGGGCATGACTCCTTGTACTTGGGTGTTTGGTGAGTGGGGGGTCTGTCTGGGATCCTTGGGGTTTAGGTTATCACGCTGTGGCCAGAGGTGTATCTCTTTTGTTACAGGGCAAAGGGAGTTTCCCTGCCCACAGCCTGCCTGAGTTAAGGGGTGCAGGGTCCCTGCCATCTCTGCATAATGCCCATGTTAATCTCAAGAAGACTGTTTTCCTCCTTATTTATCTTTCCATCATAAGAGGTTAAACAAAATATAATAGGTTTGAGTGTTTACATTGATCAAAAATGTTTTTGGGGGGTTTAAAATGATCATAAATGATTTTCATCTCAGTGTATGATAAGCAGCCTGCTTGTCAAAAGGCTTGCTTTAAGGTTGTAGTGCTTAAAAGGTTTTAATTGGGAATAGACCCTGTAATACTACATGCTTTATGATATTCCTTTAAATGTGACGTTATGTAAATTCTTGCTAAAACATGTGCTTTAAGTTTATTTTTTATGATGACAACAGAGAGTTAGACAAAGTGAAGAGTTGTGTTGTGTTTGGAAAAAAAAAAAGAGAGAAAAGAAAGCCTTGACCTAACACCTTGAGTATGCAGATTTGAGATGGGTAAATGAAAGTTGTGGTAAGCAGAGGGTTTTTGAGGGAAAAGAAGGAGAGATGGAAAAGAACAGATAGGGAAGTGAAAAAGAATAGATAGGTGTTCTACTCTTATAATTGGATCCTTGACCTAGGGATAATTTCTAAACTTAATGTATTGGGAAAATCACGAATAATTCTGGAATTCTCTTGAAAGTTACTCTGAAGAGATTCCTGTGTGGCTCCTCTTAGTTTTTTAGATGACCCAGGTACAGGAGAAGATACCAGCCCTGATTTATATTTACTATGGAACTACTCAATCCAGCACTCTGTACCTTAATTCAGGTTTTGTGACTGGAGTGTGATATGTTAGTTGTTGCCAGAATATGTAAGAATAACTAAGTTATAAGCCTGGTAGGGATGTGAAAGGCTTGTTTGAGGGTATGGAAATTGTTTCCAGACTGCTGCTTACCAGAATTTCTCTGAGCTGTAATGGGAAAGACTTGTCTTTTAAGGAAGGAGAAGACTTCAGAGATCCAGTGGTGATATGGTACTAAAGACAGAGAATGTTCTGTGATGCTTAGGAGAGGCAATTCTAGGGCTCAACCTGGACTGGACCTCTTCTGACCATCTAGGCTACTACTCCTTGAGTGGCACAAGGATGGCATGAGCCAGTGACAGCTTTGGCCTGTACATGGAGCCCCTCACTATGCGTCCTTTGAGACGTGAGGGAATGTTTTTCCTACCTGCCTTCCCTTTTTGGAGCAAGTTCCCATAATCAGCACTTAATGCGAGTTGTGAATTAATGTTTCCATCTCCCCAAACAACCTATTAGGTTAATAATTGAAAATTATCAAATTGTTAGGGAACACACTTTGAGAAGTGAGTGAAGTTTAGTGATAGATGGCTTGTAGCTTGCAGCCTTAATTTACCACAACTGAAGTGGGATTTTGAGCTTGGAAATATAACCCAAAACTTTCTGGATTTCCTCCAGAATCTGGGATAAAGAAATTTATCTGTAAAGTATTGTTATTCAAATAGTTATAGATGCCATATTAATGTGGGCTTTATGAAAGGATATTTTTTTTAGCAGAAACGTCACATGCCAACTCTGCAAACAACTTAGGGATCAAAAATTCCTAAATAGTTCAATTCCTGTCAGAAGAAGATTTCTGGGGATAAAAATCTGTTGGCTAACTGTTAATGTTTAATATCAGTTTCTGTTGTTGCTAATTTTCTCTCTGTGTCTCTGGTGTTCTAGTTTTTTGCCCCAGTCCTAGGTTCTAAGATGCTCCCCCTTGTGACCTGTCTGTCAGTCTGGGGAAACGGTCTCTGGTCTCCAAGCCTTCAGGACCCTGGCAGTTGATGCAGAGGCGCCTGAAGACCCTGAGTCCATAGCTCCTCCTCCTGTCCTCCCCTCTCAGAGACTCTACGCCCCTTTTCAGCTTGAAGAAACTACAGAAGATTGAAACCATCGGCCCTCTTCCCTTAGACTTTTAGAGGAGGGGAGGGGGACAGCATGAGACCTTGTGGGACGTTGTACCCCAGAGACAGCATAAAACATTGTATCCCCTTGGTGAAAAAGTTTTTTCAGGCAAACTAGAGGCTGGAAAATCCCTTTTGTTTCCACTATGTACCCTTCCCCTTATTCTTCACCAGCAGCTTTTGTAAAGGAATGAATTAACACCGTTCAGCTTATGGCCCTGTGTCAGTATTACCAGATAACCCCCACCCTTAATACGATGTGTGTTGACACTAATCCTTAAGGGACCACCTGAGGATGATTCCTTACGATCAAAAGGAAAAGTAGGGAATGTTGGACTTATTCTTTGGCCCTGAGGAAGATTCCTCAGTAAGCAAAACAAAAAAGGGAGGAATGTTATAGCCAAAAAAGCTTATAGAAATATTGTAGCTTATAGCTTATAAGAATATTATAGCCAAAAAGCTAAACTTGGCAATTAAGCAAGGGGTTTTTGGATAACGTCATGCCCGGCTCAAGCAGGGCAGTTATCTCTGACTCACAGTCCCAGGGACAACTCCTGGCTGAAAGCCCCAGGGCCCCTAGATGAAACAGCCTTGAAGATTCCTAGACAGAACAGCCTTGAAGATTAAGGATCATGTCCTGTGGCACCTGAAAGCATCCCCTACTCCCTCTGTCTAGCTATTAGCTCACCCTAAGACAAAGGCACCTATATCCCAGAAACATATATATTCCCTCTTCTGAATGCATGCTTCGGGACTCTCTTTGATGAGTTCCCCCAGCGCGCACTGGCAATAAAGCTTTCTCCTGCTTTGATTGCATTGTCTCGTGTGTTCCTCTGGAGGCCACCCATTTTGAACCCTAACAACATTCTTGACAGAGATGCTGCAAAAACGGAACACATCACCAAATGGTAAACTCCAGGAGACTGTCTTCTTGTGTCTCTGATCTCCATGGCAACATTTGCAACACATGAAACAGTTAAACTGCACTACATGGAAGTATATGATTAAGTGCCAGAGTGAGTGGTATAGTTAGATAATAAGACTGTGGGAGTTCAGAGAAGGGAGGGATCAATATTAGTTGCAATGACTAGGAAGACTTAATGGAAGAGGTGGGACTTGAGAGGAGCCTCAAAGGAGGAATAGGATTTGGATAGTTGGAAAGGAAGCATTAGTCTCTAGGGAGTGACTGTCAGAAAGCAGGAGGAGGGGGTGGGTTGGAGAACAGTGCCTAGGATGTATCCATTCAATTAATTAAATGTGGTTTGTTTTCAGACCCTCAGTTTTATTATAAGTGCAGATTTAGCTTGTGTGTGCATGCTGCATATGAAAATTAAAGAATGGGTAGGAAAACTCATTGGAGAATTAATTGAACCAGACTATCATTAGACACATTTACAAGCTGAGAACCAATACATGAAGAGGAATGGGTATTGGGGTACTTTATGGGAAAATAGACCTTTTCTTAAGATAGACTGAATTTTGGGTAGGTAAGGGTATAGTGTAAACAGCATATAGGCAGATTTTGAAATAGTTAGAATCTGGATTTGGGCATAGCTTAGAAAATCTCTGTTGCTTAAAACTTGGTGACAAACAGTGGCAGGATAACTGGCTTCTCACTCTTAGCAAAGTTTGTTTTTAGATATTTCTTTCTGTTAAGCCATTAACTAACCAGACCTATGGGGTTTTTTTTTGCAAGCAGTAAATTACATAGGAAAATGAAATTACCCATTCTCTTTGTTATTGGTGCACAGCCAGGAAGATGTAAGTAATCACCCCTTTCATGGTATTTCAGAGCTAACTCACATGATACATCCCTGATATTAAACACAATGAGACTTTAAAAAAAATTCAATTAAGCATTTTCCTACTGTGACTCTTTATTCATTACAAATTGTCTCAGTAAATAATCTTCATCAAAAGTCAGAACCAATCCCCATTAGTTTAGATTAATTAATGGGTCCCCTGGAGCCACCAAAATGAATTCAATTTGAACATCAACAACCTGGCCATGGAGTTTCCCAGGTTGGCATTAAGACAATATTAAAACCTGCAATAAGTCACATTTAAAATGTTAATTCAGAGAAGCTCTCCATTTAGAGCATTTAATTAAATCTTTAAATAAACTGCATGGGCTCAGTACCAGATGGTTCTGCATTTTCATTGCAGCAGAGATCCTTGAAGTCATTGTGGGAAGTAAAATTAGAGTCACAGTGAAGATAACCAGGATATATAGAGTAATAAAATCTAATCTTGTTTCCAGCAGGGAGATTCAGTGTATGTACACAACCCAGGCTAAAATTGTAAGTTAATTACATTAACCCCAGTGTACTCTGGTATCTGAGCAGCCAGAGATTAAATTAGTCTTTTTTTCCTCTCATAAGATTCTTTTCAACTTCACTATATTAATTTTAGCCAAATACTTACTCATAAGGAAAATTGAAGTTAATGTAACCAAAGATAAAGTAATGCAGCCTTAATATTCTGAGGGGATTATGGAGACCCATGAAAATGCACTATGTAAATGTCATTCATTTTGAATGGATTTGTGGTGGGAAGTTAAAAAAAAAAGGTGTCAAGAGAGGTCTGGTGTCTTTCCTACCTCCAGGGTTTAATAAAAACTACAACTTAGATAATTCAGGCCTTAAAAATGAGCACAGGAACAGAATTATGGTAAAAGATGTCCAACTAGGAAAAAAAAAATATACACACATACACACACTGAATCACAAATGCCAGTCATAGGAAATATCCATTCAAATTCCAGTATCATTAATGACTTCCATTGGACCTAACTTTAAAAAAAAAAACCTTATCTTCCATCTTACACTTAGACTTTGACTATATTACAAGGCAGAAGAGTGGTAAAGACTAGGCAAAAGGAGTTAAGTGACTTGCTCAGGGTCAGATAGCTAAGAAGTAGCTGAGGTCATATTTGAACCCAGTACCTCTCACCTCTGGGCCTGGCTCTCCATCCATTGAGCCACCCTGCTGGCCCTGGAACTAACTTTTTCAATTGCAACCTCTTAACCTTTCTATCTTGAGAAAGTCCTCCCAGGCAATTGTTTCTTCTGCTGTCTTTCTTGATATATACTCTATAATAGAACTGGCTACATTGATTGTTAGATGCCATTTACCCCAGATTTCAGCTGTCGATAATACAAATTTCTGGGCATAGTAACTCTAGGAAGAGGCTCCAAAATGGCCCATACAGCCAGGGGTATGAGAGTAAATAAATGTTTAACAATCAGTTCTCTGTAAAGTGCTATATATTTTAAATTTTAATTTGCATTATTGACATTTTCTTTAGCATTTTCTTCATCCTAGAAATCAATAAAGCAATAAATCAAGATCTAATATGTAGCATTTGCCAATTTCTTAAGTGTAAATGGATAGAGTGGAAATTTAACAATTGGCTCTCACTAGTTGTTCCAAGTTGGCTCCAGCACCCCTGCTCACAGCTCTCAAGTTCTTTGTTAAAAACATACTTGTAACATTTCTGCCATTGTTTTATAAATTTGTAAGTTTAGTTCTCAAAAGCTAATTTTCTCCGTTTTGGTACTTTTCTTGAATAAGAAATAAATTACCGCCAGGTGAATAATGTGCTGACTTAATTGTGAGGATTATATATACAGAAAAACAGATGTCTTGTGGACCTTAGAGATGAATACAGAAATATATTAAAATCAACAAGGAAATAAGTAGGGTAAAAGGAGAAGGAAGGGGAGGTCTTAGAGCCATAAATTATTGGTGCTGATCCTATTCCTTTTCTTTCATCACCTTCTTTTTCTTTGTTAAAAAAAAAAGAGGGGGAGCAGGGGTTGAAGCAAAGAAATAACACATGACAAAGAGTATATAATGGAGGAAACAAAGTGAATTAGGAGCTGCCATTAACATCATGTGATTGGAATAGAATTTTAGAAAAGTTATATATAATAAATATCAGATCACAAGTAAATAGAAATCACAAGATCACAAGAAATAGAAATAGAAAGAGTATATTCTTTGCCTCCATGGCACATTATAAAAATTGACAGTATATTAGAGCATTTTAAAAAAACTTATAAACAAACATAAAAAGAGGAGAAATATTAAACCCATTCTTTACTGACAACACAAAAATTATAACTAAAAAGGGTAATTTGAAGAAAGAATTTAAACTTGAGACTAAATAATATAGTCATCAAGAAGGTTTAGGCAAAAAATAAGTCAATAAGGTAAAATGCCAAAACTGGTAGGATAAATCCAAAATATTCAGAGAGAAAAAAATCAATGTTCAAGAATACATTTTTTTAAACTAGAAAAATAAAAAGTAAAAAAACTCCAGCCAAACATAAAAATATAAATTGGAAATAAAAAAAACATTAAAATAAAAATAATATTTATATTGCACTTGAAGTTCGTAAATGCCTTTATATATTGCCTACTATAAGCCTTGAAACACCCTTATGAGATATTATTTATATATGTATGTATATATATATGTATATATATACACTATAATTCCCATTTTATAGATGAGAAAACTGAAACAGAAGTTAAGTGGCTCGCTTACGGTCTAGCTAATAAGTGTCTGAATTAAGATTTGAACTCAGGTCTTCCTGACTCCATGATAAGCACTCTATTTACTATGCTACCTGGGTGCCTCAAAAAAAAATTCAAAAACAAAAATAACATTTAAATAATATATAAAATTAGAAGTTGCTTTTCTGAAAACTAATAAAAAAGACAAATCATTTGCTAACTTAATAAAGGAAAGAAAAATCAATAATAAGAAGGAAGAAATAACAGGCGAAAAGAAAGAGAAAATTGTTAGAAGGGTAGTTTTTGCTAAAGGGAACAAAAAAAGTGTTTTTACATAAAGAAAAATAATTAAATAATGGGTAAAAGATGTCATGTATTACCTCTTTCATAGATGAACTGCCCTTTAGCAGTCTGTTAGCACCTATGGACCCCTTCCCAGAATAATGTTTTTAAATGTATAAAGTGCATAAGATTACAAAGGACCAATTATGTTGAAATGCAGTTATCTAAATACATTTTAAGAAACACAGAATATCTATTTTAAAGGACATAGATGAGGCTTCCTTTTTGTAGGAACAATTTTATCTTTTGAAGGATCACAGAAATAATTTCTATTTATTAAAAACTAATAAAATGTGAATATGGAGAAGCATAATTTTTGAGAAATGACAGTTTTGGGATGAAGCTATTGTGGTCCCTCAGCTCACTTGCATGTAAATTTTGAAAATTAAGAAAGTTAAAAAAACAAAAAATTATATGATATATGGAGGTTAAAGGATGATTAAATAAGGACTGTTGATTTCATTGAGGGAGATATGAGGAATTTTTCACCTCAAAAGTGAAAACTGTGGCATTTTCATGTAACTGAAGGGTAAATGAAAAAGGCCGAAGAAGCCCAGTCAAGAATAGGCAGGAGGGGATAGACAAATCAGGAGGAAGAAAATTCATCTCTAGTTGTTGAGGATGGGGGTGGGGGGGGAGGAAACATCATCAGGAGCAATCAGCTGGAAAGACTACAAGTTAATAGTTCCTCATTAGTTATATAAAAAGTGGAATTCATTGAAAAACTTTACTTCCCTCAATAGTCCTTCAATTTCACTAGAGTTGGAGAGAGGTAAAGCTTTACAAAAGTGCCTGCTGCTCTCTGCTGCCCTCTCAGAATTGAAGGGAGAAAGTAGAAAAGGGAAAGACAAGTTTTGCATCTGCTTTTCTGCATAAGTAAGGGATGCTGAAATCCAAGTGTGTGCTGAAACCAACTCAAAAAGTTCTTGAGCCCTTTATCAAATTTTTAATATAAGCATTTACATTTTGGAAATCAGAAAATGCTAAAAATCAAAGCTTGATTTGTTGATTTGTTCATTGTCTAGACTTAAAGTGAGGGAGGAAAAAAGATAAGAATGCAAATTAAATTGGAGAAACAATATCAACCCATGTTTTTCGCATTACTTTTTAAAAAACTAGACAATCAGCAAAACAATAAATCAAGCCCTGATATAAAGCATTTGTAATTTACAAAGTATAAGTGCTTCCCCTGAAAGTTACTTTAACTGATTGATAATGAGCTCTCCAGCACAGCTCAGCTGTCCCCAGCCCCACCAAATACTTAATGAGCCAAGCGGAACAGCATCTCTTGGCAGGGAGGCAACAACAGTCAAAGCTGAAAGGAGAGTAGGTCAGAGGCAGAGAGGGAAGAATTGGTAGAACAGAACAGATTTTAGATCCTAGGGCTCAGGCTGAAGCTCCTGGTTGTTTTTAAGGAGTAAAGGAAGTTCCCTCAAAAGACCTGGTCTAAGGGGAAGCTAAGTGGCTCAATGGATTGAGAGCCAGATCTAGAGTCAGAAAGGTTCAAATCTGGCCTCAGGCACTTCCTTGCTGTGCGGCAATGGGCAAGTCACTTAACTCCCATTTCCTAACCTTTACTGCTCTATGAAGATGAAGGTAAAAGTTAAAAAAAAAAAAATCTACTCTTCTGCAGTTTCTCTTCCTAATGTCTATCCAGGAACAAGCAATGTAATATATGCTGTTCATTTCTTTTACTTAAATACTTCTGATTTTACCTCATATATAAAGAAGCTAGATTTAGTTAGAGATATGCACAATTTTAAATTCGGACAGAGAGCCAAATCTTCCTCTGTTATCATTAAAAATGATAAGGGCCAAGATCAAAAGGGAGAATATTATTTTAATTAAAGCCATGCTGATAGGGATAAAGTCATTAGCGCTTGTAAGAATTCAAAACTGCCACCTCCATTTTGTTACCTCTCTAGCCAAGAGTAGCTAAAGAGGGTTTACTTTCGGATTTCCTCTCATTTTAAACTGTTCTCTATATGGTGACGCAGGTGTCCCCACGCCCAAAGAACCGGAACGGAAACCCGTTGGAACATGGGAAATGTAGTTTAATAATTCCCACGTGTCCATAGAAAATATATATATACTTTTAAATGGCATTTCCCAAATTTCAATTAACACCTCTGATTGTTGAGAATTTTCCTACCAGAGAGCTTTGATCTATTATGATATTGTTAACTTGAAGATAACAGAACTATTAAAGTAGTCAGAAAAAAAACAAATCTTTAATCAGGAAAGGGATAGGTTCAATACTCAGCCACTATGCAGAGCCCAGCACCAAGAACTTTACAGGGCCTACACCCTGGGACTCTGGGAACATATTCCTGGGAGAAGATAACCTGCTAGATGCTTTCTCTGAAGAGTGATAGAACTTGGGGATCTTTTATACCCTCTGGAGAACTTGGTACAGCAAGCATGCATAGACAAACTGCCAGCAGGCTGCAAAGAGGTTTGAAGCCAGTAGCTGGGGTATCAGGGAGCAGTCAACTATAACAAATACAAAGGAAAGGGTTAAACCCAGAGCTGGGCATCCTGAGAGAAGCTTCTAAAACAAATAAAGGTACTCAACATTTGACTGTGTCCACTAATCCCCCCAAACTAGGGTCCCCAAACACTTTAAGGTCTATAATTCAGCCCAAAATAGGTGTGCCTGGTACTAGAGTTTCTCAAAGGGTAGGGGTAAACCTGGGGTCTCCAGAATTCAAGTTGACAATATTAATTTGATATTGATATTAATTGATTGATATTAATAAAATTATATAAAAATTTTTCTCAGAGAGGATATGTTGACCTGAGGGCTATCACATTTTCCTTAGGCTAAAAAGTGGCCAAATGCAATGCGCATTAAATGTGGCTGATTCAATATCCTGAAGAGAAGTTGGCTAGAAAGATAATACTGATCCTATAAACTTCCCCTAAGTAGGAGATAAGCCAAGGGCTTGGGAGAAAAACCACAAACCCCTATCCAACATAGAAGAAACAGAAAGATGAAATATAAGGCAGTCAACTTTCACACTGTTGACATAATATAACATAACATAACAAAAAAATTAATTAATTTTAACTAATCTGTTTTTATTTTGTTTTATAAAAACTCTTTACTTTCCATCTAGAATTAATACTGTGTACTGGTTTCAAGGCAGAACAGTGGTAAGAGCTAGGCCACTGGGGTTGTGATTTGCCCAAGGTCACACAGCTAGGAAGTGTCTGAGGTCAAATTTGAACTCACCATCTTCCCTTTTTGGATTTGGCTCTCAATCCACGGAGCCACCTAGTTGTCCCCTTTGTAATTAATTTCAAATTACTTTTCAGTGAACTTGTTGCATCCCCCAGCAAAGTGTCTCATTGAGGACAAAGAACTCTTTCATTTTTTGTTTTAGTATTTTTCCTTATTTTGGAATCTCTCCTCTTTGAGAGACTGGACATTTCTATTTTAATCTTGAAAAATTAATCCCTGGGGCAGCTGGGTAGCTCAGTGGATTGAGAGCCAGGCCTAGAGACAGGAGGTCCTAGGTTCAAATCCAGCCTCAGCCACTTCCCAGCTGTGTGACCCTGGGCAAGTCACTTGGCCCCCATTGCCTACCCTTACCAATCTTCCACCTATAAGTCAATACACAGCAGAAGTTAAGGGTTTAAAAAAACAAAAAAACAGAAATAAAAAAATAATTCAGCAAAATTGCCCTGAAGTCCTACAACAAGAGGGCAATATAGACATTGAAAGGATTCATAGAACACCTGCAACATTCGATCAAGAAAAGAAAACACCCAGAAATAGAATTGCCAAATTCAAGAGTTTCCAAGCAAAGGAAAGAATCTTACAAGAAGCCAGAAAGAAACAATTCAAATATCAAGGAGCACCAATCAGGATCACACAGTATCTGGCAGCCTCCACGCTAAAAGATCACAGGGCTTGGAATACGATATTCAGAAAGGCAAGAGAGCTGGGCCTGCAACCACGGATCAACTACCCATCAAAATTGACTATATATTTCCA
>NC_058133.1:235806167-235821039 GCF_016433145.1 Gracilinanus agilis
TGGACAGGCAAATCAAAAACCAATTGGAAATTAAATAATATGATTCTCCAAAACCAATTTGTCTAAGAAGGAATCATAGAAACAATCAATAATTTCATTGAAGAGAATGACAATGATGAGACATCCTATCAAATTCTGTGGGATGCGGCCAAGGCAGTACTCAGGGGGAAATTTATATCCTTGAGTGCATATATTAACAATTTAGGGAGGGCAGAGATTAATGAATTGGGCATGCAACTCAAAAAATTAGAAAGTGAGCAAATTAAAAATCCCCAGATGGAAACTAAATTAGAAATACTAAAAATCAAGGGAGAAATTAATAAAATCGAAAGTAAAAGAACTATTGAATTAATAAATAAGACTAGAAGCTGGTACTTTGAAAAAACAGATAAAATAGACAAAGTACTAGTCAATCTAATAAAAAAAAGGAAAGAAGAAAACCAAATTGACAGTATCAAAGATGAAAAGGGAGACCTCACCTCTAATGAAGAGGAAATTAAGGCAATCATTAAAAACTATTTTGCCCAATTATATGGCAATAAATATAACAAATTAGGAGATATGGATGAATATTTACAAAAATATAAACTGCCTAGATTAACAGCAGAAGAAATAGAATACCTAAATAATCCCATATCAGAAAGGGAAATTGAACAAGCCATCAAAGAACTCCCTAAGAAAAAATCACCAGGGCCTGATGGATTCACAAGTGAATTCTATCAGACATTCAAAGAGCAACTAATCCCAATACTATACAAATTATTTGATATGATAAGCAAAGAAGGAGTCCTACCAAATTCCTTATATGACACAAATATGGTACTGATTCCAAAGCCAGGTAGACCAAAAACAGAGAAAGAAAACTACAGACCAATCTCCCTAATGAACATAGATGCAAAAATCTTAAATAGAATACTAGCAAAGAGACTCCAGCAAGTAATTAAGAAGATCATCCACCATGATCAGGTGGGATTTATACCAGGAATGCAAGGTTGGTTCAACATTAGGAAAACCATCCACATAATTGACCATATCAACAGTAATGTGGATGTATTCTCCCTAGTTGTAGATGATGGAGAAACACCAACCCCGATCACCCTTGACAGTTGTTACAATTTCCCCTTTCTCTAACAGTTGCCCAGGGAGGACTCCGAAAGGTTAGGTGGATGGGTAACTCTTTCAGGTCCCATCTGGGGTTGGATAAATTATTATAGGACTTTGATTTACCTTGAATCACGTTTGGTATCTGACTGTGTTAGCTTCCTCCCCAAAGGTGGTGATATAAAGATCACTCAAGAAGATACTTGTTAAACACTCTTTATCTATAATCTATTATCAGAGAAAGGATAAATAGGACAAGGAATGGGGATTGGAGACCCTGTCAATCTAATGTCTATAACTAGTTGACAATCAGGACTGAAGGCTATCGATTTAGTAAAAGCTGGAACTTTGTTCTCCACTATCCTTCTGGCCCAGCCTGGCCACAGCCAAGCCAGAGAATAGGAACTGCTGTTGATGCAGCTGTGTTGGTGATGTTATTCTCTCAGCTTTTCACTATCAGTGTTTGGTGACGCACTAGCTCTCACAGTCTTCAGGAAATATTCAGATTCTCCTACCCTCTTCTTCATAGACCTCCCAGCCTCCCTTCACCACCCAGAGACCCAGAGACCTAAAGAACTAGAAAGATCCAGAGACCTAAAGACCCAAGGGACCCAAAAGACAAAAGTCCCCTCCATATGGCTGTCAGGGTTATTTATACTGCCAGGCCAACCGACTTTTGCCCCTGGCTCATGGCATCTGGGAAGATTCTATGCCTTCCAACTGCCTCCCCTGTCATTCAAAGGTGGCACCCATCATTTCCCAGGATATGAATAATACAGACAGAAGGTAAGATTTTTTTAATTTTAATTTTAATTTTTTTAATTTTTATTTTGAAAAGAATTTTTAAAATACTGATAAAAGCATTTGACCAGTAAGAGTGAGCTGGTCTGAACTGCCAAATAAAAAGTGCAAGTTTCACAGAGCCTTGATTAAGTATGTGGGTTATTAGTGCATCAGCAAGCACTTAGAATCCAGAGTACTTATATCCAGAAATTATAGAAGCACTTGTCAAATGGTCATGTCCTAAAAATTTATATGAATCAAAAAACTTTGACAAGACATGGTGGTACAAGTCTGCCATCCCAGCTCCTAGGGAGGCTGAGGCTAAGACTGATGGATTGTTTGAAATCCAGAGTTCTGAGCTACAGTAGAACTAAAGTTGACAATACCAATATGATGAACTCTTAGAAGCTTGAGATCACCAGGCTATTTAAGGAGTGGGAACAGGAGCTGGTTAAAAAAGTGGAGTAAGCTAAGCTACTGTGACAAGCATTATTGGGATGGAGCTCGTAAGAGTCTTTCAACCTAAGCAAGATATGGAGGTCCATTCTCAAAAGTAAACAACCAACATTGACAACAACAAAAATAACCACAACTTTTCTGGGATGTAGTGGTTCCTACAACAAATTCATGAAATGTAAGGCTGCAGCTGCTAAATATCTTGATAATCTCATTGTAATTATAAAGAAAGAAAAACATGACTAAAAAAGATCAGGTTCTCTTAAATCCTGGGAAGTTCTGGGGGGATAATTGTGGTGAAAAAATATGAACTAGTTTTATTTTTTAATTCTTTTTTATTTAAAAAAATTTTTTTATGTTTACATGATTCATTTTCTTTCCCTCCTCTCTTCCCTTCCTCTCCCTGCCACAACCAACAAGCAATTCCACTGGATTGTACAAATGTTATCACTTGATACCTATTTCTGTATTATTCATTTTTGCAATAGAGCAATCTTTTAAAGCTAAAACTTCAAATCATATATCCATATAAACAACTGATAAGTGATAAGTTATATGTTTTTCTTTTGTTTTTCTACTCCCACACTTCTTTCTCTCGATGTGGATAGCATTCTTTCTCATAAGTCCCTTAGGAATGTCCTGGATTGTTGTATTGCTACTAGTAGTAAAGTCCATTACATTGGATACTTCCACAATGTTTCACTTTCTGTGTACAGTGTTCTCTCGATTATGCTCATTTCACTCTGCATCAGTTCATTGAGGTTCTTCTATTCATATAGAAATCCTCCAGTTCATCATTCCTTGTGGCATAATATATTCCATCACTATCTTATACCACAATTTGTTCTGCCATTCCCCAATCAAGGGATACCCCCTCAATTTTTCAATTTTTTGCCACCACAATATATGTGTATGAATATTTTCATACACATATTTTTCATTATTCTCTCTTTGGGGTACAAACCCAGTATTGTTGAATCAAAGGGCATACAATTTTTAAAGCCCTTTGAGCATAATTCCAAATTGCCTTACAGAATGGTTGGATTAATTCACAATCTGCCAGTAATTAAGACAGAGTCTCAATTTTGCCACATTCCCTCCAACATTTATTATTTTCCTTTGCTGTCATATTGGCTAATCTGCTAGTTGTGAGGTGATACCTCAGAGTTGTTTTGATTTGCATTTCTCTAATTATGAGGGATTTAGAACACTTTTTCATGTGATTATTGACAGTTTTGATTTTTTCATCTGAAGACTGCCTATTCATGTCCCTTAGCCATTTGTCAAGAGGGAAATGGCTTAATTTCTTGTCTAATTTACTGAGTTACTTATGAATTTGAGAAATTAGACCTTTGTCTGAAATTTTCAATATAAAAATTTTTCCCAATTTGTTGCTTCCTTTCTAATTTTGGTTTCATTCGTTTTGTTTGTACAAAACCTTTTTAATTGAATATATTCAAAATCATTCATTTTACATTTTGTAATGTTCTCTATCTCTTGCTTGGTCTTAAATTCCTTCCTTTCCCATAGATCTGACAGGTATACTAATCTATAGTCACCTAATTTGCTTATAATTCCCCTCTTTATATTTAAGGCATTTACCCATTTTTAATTTATCTTGATGTGAAATGTTGATCTAAACCTAATTTCTCCCCTACTGTTTTCCAATTCTCCTAGCAGTTTTTGTTAAATAGTGTGTTCCTGTCCCAAAAGCTAGGATCTTTGGGATTATTGAACACTACCATTCATTCCAAATCTATTCCACTGATCCATCCTTCTATCTCTTTCCAAGTACCATATTGTTTTGATGATCACTGCTTTATAGTAGAATATGAGATCTGTTACTGCTAGGCCTCTATCCTTCAAAATTTTTTTCATTAGTTCCCTTGATATTCTTGATCTTTTGTTCTTTTAAATGAACTTTCTAATAATTTTTTAAAAAATACTATAAAAAAGTTTTTTGATAGTTTGATAGGTATGGCACTGTAAAATAATTTAGGTAGGGCTGTCTGAACAAGTTTTTAAAGATTTGGTAAACTGCCTTAGCAATATACCCGTTATGGTTTATACTTATCCAAACAAATCATTTGTATTAAATATGGATGCTAGTTAGGAAGTTTGGGCAAAGTTTTATAACCAGATATTAATAAGGACAAAAACAACAAGACACTGTAGTATCCTCCACAGGGGATACTACTGTTAAAACAATCATGTAAATCAGAGTTTTGTAGTATAGAATTATATGTAAGTGACATTCACATGGTACCAGGATATGTTTGCTGCTACCTCATAAATATGATATGGCTATAAATGGCATGATAATTTTGGACATTTTGGTGCTTGAGCTATTGAAAGATTATTTTTACTAGTTCAAACTATCTAATAATGATAATAAATTAATGATTTTTGCTCAACATATTCAGTGAAAAGTTTTGGCAACTCAGGGGTAAAGAATATAAGCACCAGTAAATGATAGCTGCTTGTACAGACCAATTTTTTAACTCTTGAAGGAGATATAAAAAATAGGAGTCATATTCTAGTGGTAATAGACAATTTAATCAGATATGCATAATCATACTTAGCAAAAAATAAAAAAGCCACTACCATCACTAAGATGTTATTGGAAAAATATTGAGCCTGGATTTAATCTAATCAAGATAGAGATTTTGAAAGTAAATTGTTCAAAAAGTTGTTGACTGTGAAAATCAAGAAATCTAGAATTTAGAGGGTGCTCTGGGAGACTCTGAGTCTGAGCATTTTTAATAAAACATATTATATTATTAAATATGTTGGGAATTTTAAAAATCTAAGTAGAAATCATAATGGAGTCTGTAGGTCTCTGCATATAATGATACTTTAAATGATGCCACAGGATTTACCCTATATTTGTTAATGTTAGGAAGGAACCAAACTCATCTATTGATTTTTTGTTTAGATGTCTAAGAAAAGAAAGATGTTGTTTCTCAAAACCATTTAAAGTGGAATATCATTTAGTCATGGAATTAACTCAGAAAAACAGTAGAAATAAGTGATTATACAATGCCTGAGTTTAATGTCAAGATATTCAAATGTAACAGAGCCTTGATAAGGTATCTTGGTGTGTGTGTGTAACAGATAAATTAGCAAAGCACCAGAAGGTTATGCCCTACCATGTTGTAGAGAAACTGGGCAATGTGCCAGTTTATAAATTAACTCCAGAAAATGGAAGGGCTCTGCAAAGATGATGCATAGAAATAATTTATTACCTATTGGGGAATTGATGCAACTTTCTGATGAGCAGTCAGATAGTAATGATGAACTGCTGACTAAGATTTGAAAGAAAAAGAATTCAGTTGCATATTACAGAAGGACATACTGAATTAGATAAAAGTTGAGAAAATTATGATACCGACAAGGTTGTGTTTATGCATTGTTATACACAAGAGGATTCAAGAATTCTACCAACTCTATTTCAGCCAGAGAAAATATAAGTTCAGATTAGGAAGAAGGATTGAACCCAAAAGTAACATCATTTTACCCCAGTTGTAAAGAGGTAACAGAGCATACTCGTAAAGGACTATGATAACCCACCTTCTATGAGGTCAAAGTTAGTGTGTTATAGAACAGTAATAAAATAACTAAAAAATTAGAAAATAAGGTTGAGGGAAAAATATTAAGTCTATTATTAAAATGACATATAATATACCATATAAATCTAGAGAGATAACTCAAACAGAATGCTTTAATGGTAAATATATGATATGCATTTGTATACAATTACCTTTTGACACTGTATTTTGTCATTTATTGAGGAATGCATTTTTTCTGGTTATAAAATGTTGATTTTTTTTTTTAATCCTGGGACTCCATTCTAGGAGCATAGGGCCACAACCAATAGGCAATGGGACACACAGTCACTCAGGGTCACCCAGCTGGGAAGTGTCTGAGCCCGGACTTGAACCTAGGACCACCTTTCATCCCTAGGCCTGGCTCTCAATCCACTGAGCTAGCCCAGCTGCCCCTACTTTAGGTTGCAGTTTCTTTAGCAGATGTAGTTTTTACAGGGTGGGGTTGCTAGCCCCACACCCAACCCTCCTCCTTTCTTCATCCGGGCTAGGGACGGTCCTTGGCCCAGGAGTGGTAAGGGTGGGCAGTAGGGGTCAAGTGACTTGCCCAAGGTCACACATCTGGAAGTGTCCGAGGCCAGACTTGAACCTAGGACCTCCAGTCTCTAGGCCTGGCTCTCAATCCACTGAGCCACTCAGCTGCCCCAAAATGTTGATATATGTGTATTATTTCTATATTTGCAAACATAGTTTTACATGTGAATTATTCATTTAGTTGTCTATTTCCTGATATAATTGTGTGTATGTACATATGCATAGATAGATAGATATAGATATAGATTGTCATGAATGAGAATGTGTATTTTTCCTAGATATTGATTGTTTGGAATGGAATGAGAAAAATTTATGCTCTGTTGATTTGATGTAACAATATGTTAATTATATAAAATATTTGGCACACTTTTGTTAGTTTTATGATATTCTCATCCCCTGCTATCTTGAAATTTTAATTTGCAGTGGACTGCGAATGTTCATGGTGGAGGGATGGGAATACATGCTCGTGGTCGGGAAGAGGGAAAGGTCTTTTTCAACAAACTAGTGCTAAAAAGATAGAAAATGTGCTTTTTTATAAAGAAAAAGATTTAAATCAATTGTAAAAAGATTTAAGATAATTGCTACAATTATTTGCCTAAAAGAAGATGGAAAAGAATTTTATGTTTTAATAAAAACTACTTTTTATTTTAATAAAAACTACCAACATATATAGGAAAAAATAATGACTTTCAGATAAGATTTGAGTAGTTTAGACAAAAAACAAACTGTATAATGATTAAAATCACCTGGTAAAAAGATAATGATACCTTTTATATGAACAGTTTAATAGTTTAAAGGGAGAAAAAAAGAACTTTATTAATATTGGGGAAATGTGAACATGAAGAAACAAATTCAGTAGTACAACATAAACTAGAAGACCATGTTAAAAACTTTAGAGTTTCTAGGTATTCCTTAATTTATTTTGCCTATATAACTGTTGAATCCTTGCTCTCTGGACTTCTTACTCTACTATGCTCCAACAGCTTTTTAATCCCAGAAAATCCTTCTGGGTCCTATCTCCGACTGGTTGTTCTTCCCAGAACCTCCATTTTAAGAAAGGACCCCATCCATGCATCCTTCATGGATCTCTGGACTCAACTCTTGTTTCCTGAATCTCTGGACTTCTTTCTCCATTCTGTCCCTGCTTTTCCTTTTCTTTTTATGTGCTATCTTCTCCCATCAAAATGTAAGCTCCTTGGGGAGCAGCTGGATAGCTTGAGAGCCAGGCCTAGAGACAAGGGGTCCTAGATACAAATCTGACCTCAGACACTTCCTAACTGTGTGACCCTGGGCAAATCACTTAACCCCCATTACCTAGCCCTTACTGCTCTTCTGCCTTGGAACCAATACACAGTATTAATTCTGAAATGGAAGGTAAGGGTTTTTAAAATAAATAAATAAATAACATTTAAATTAAATGTAAGCTCTTTGAAGGCTAGGACTGTCTTTATGCCCATATTTGTATTACTGGTACTTATGTAATGCCTTGTACATAACAGGTATATTAATAGGTTATCATTGATGACTTAATCTGTGATTAGAGAATTAAATTACAAAATTAAAAATCATAATCACAGGGAGACTAAGATTTTTTTAAAGGATCATTAATTTAATACAGTGAATTTGGCAAATAGTCTTACATTTTAGGTTGAAAGGTGCTCACTGAGAGTGAGAAGGTTCTCATTTAATTAAATGAAATTGAAATGAAGATAGAGGAGAAAAATAGAAAATGCTGAGATTGAAGGCTGAAGAAAGGCAGAAGAGGAAGACATAGGGTAAGAAAACAATTTATTGCAGTAGTTTGATGAGACCAACAAAAAGAGAAGTGAGCAGACAGGATGTTTCAGCTTCATTATTCCTTATTGACTAAAAATATATAAAATATATTTTTAAAAAACTATAGTTTCAACTATTAAAGGCAAAACTCTTTTTATCATGCAAACACACTTCCAAATTGTTTGTTGATGTAAAAGCACACTCATAAAACATCAAAACTCAAAAATAAAACCATAAATACACTCATGTAAAAGATAGTGTGCTTTGATCTGATTCAACTCAAATAGTTCTTTCTCTGGGGATGGATAGCATTCCCCATCATAAGTCCTTCAGAATTATCCCCTATCATTGCATTGCTGAGAGTAGCCAACTCTTCACAGTTGATCTTCATACAATATTGCTTTTACTGTGTACAATATTCTCTTGGTTCTGCTTATTTCACTCTGCATCAACTCATGCAGTTCTTTCCAGCTTTTTCTGAAATTATTCTGCTTATCATTTCTTATAGCACAAAAGTATTCCATAACCATCACATACTACAATTTGTTCATTCATTCCCCAATTGAGGGGCATCTCTTTAGTTTCCAGTTCTTTGCCACCACAAAAAGAATTGTTATAAATATTTTTGTGCAAGTAGGTCTTTTCATCTTTTTCACTATCTCTCTGAGATACAGACCTATTAGTGATATTACAAGATCAAAGAGTATGCACAATTTTATGGCCTTTTGAGAATAGTTGGAAATTGCCCTCCAGAATGGTTGAATCAGTTCACAACTCCACCAACAATGCGTTAGTCTCCCAATTTTGTCACATTCTCTCCAATATTTATCACTTTCTCTTACTGTCATATTGGCCAATCTGATAGGTATGAGGTGGTACCTCAGAGTTATTTTAATTTGCATTTTTCTAATCAAGAGTGATTTAGATCATTTTTTCATATTGTTATTGATGGCTTTGATTTCTTCATCTGAATTCTTGTTTATATCCTTTGACCATTTGTCAATTAGGAAATGGCTTATATTCTTATAAATTTTATTTAGTTCTCTATAAATTTGAGAACTTAAACTTTTGTCTGAGGAATTTGTTATAACATTTTTCCCAGTTTTTATTTCCCTTTTAATCTAGGTTACATTGGTTTGTTTGTACAAAAGCATTTTAATTTAATATAATCAAAATTATTCATTTTCTATCTTATAATGCTTTTTCTCTCTTGTTTGGTCATAAATTCTTCCCTTCACCAGAGATCTGCCAGGTTAACTATTCTATATTCCCCTTATTTGCCTATGGTATCACTCTTTATATATAAACAATATACCCATTTTCACCTTATCTTGGTATAGGATGTGAAATATTGGACTATATCTACTTTCTGCTATACTTTTTTTCTAATTTCCCTGAGAAGTTTTTGTTAAATAGTGAGTTCTTAACCCAAAAGCTGGGGTTTTTCAAATACTAGGTTGATAACATCATTACTTCTGTATCTAATCTATTCCATTGATCCACCATTCTATTTCTTATCCAGTACCAGACTGTTTTGATAATTACTGCTTTATAGTACAGTTTGAGATCTGGTATTGCTAAGTCACAAAAGGTGAAGCTTTTAAAAAATATACATTGTACTGTTTCTCTCCTCTCTGGTTTAAGGTGGAAAACCAAAAAGAAAAATGACAAATATTGTATCTGCTTCCATCAATAAGATGAACTAGTTAGGTCTGTTTGCCTTGCCAAGTCAACCTGAGGTATCAGCACTGAATTCAGTTTTGCCGAGACAATTCAGCATACAAGTGAGTGGACAATAGCCTAACCTGTTCTATAGAGCCCAGAGTGACCCAGACTCATAAGAACTGCTTTAAAGAGAACTGATATTCATGTGAAGAGGTAATTCTTTCTAAATGCTCCTTTAAGGTGGTTGTAAATTGAAAGTGAAAGTGAAAAAAATCACTACCTGTGATTAAAGAAGAAAAAAGATTTGCCCAGCCAGAAAGCAATGAAGACCAATAGACAAACAGTTGGTAGAGAAGAGAGGGAGTGCAGATATTCTTAAATGGACAGGTGGTGAAAGCCTAAAGTCAAAAGTTGTTAGTTACCCTAAGAAGATGTGTTTCATTCAATCAAGTGTTTTCCTGCCAGGTTCCTATAAGTGTATACCCACTATTCTCCATAGATTCTAAATGCATTATTGAAAAAATGTGGTTAAGATTTATATAAACTGTGTTTTTTTTTCAAATATACATTTCAAATATATCCCTTATTATATAAGTACCTTGATTTAATTATGATTTATTTTGGCATGTTAATAACTAATAATTAATAGTTAATAATAAATAAAAGTTAATAATAATTATTAAGATTCAAATGTTCATTATTGAGTAACTATTTATATAAATAGAAAGACATTGGTGGGGGCTCATAAGCTACAGTGGTGAGTAGAAGATATATATTTTCTCTTAACTGGGCTACCCTTAAGACCTTTAGAGAATTTGAATGTAACTATGTATTGAAGACAACCTATCTCTGGGAACCTACACCAGGTAGTGTGAGAGAAGTTGGAATGAGCCAGGACAAGGTGAGTCAGGAGGTATTTATAGACTAATGAGAGATAAAATTGTAGGGGTCTACACCAAGGGTCATATCACTTCCATTATAACCAATGGAAGATTAATATTGAAAAATGAGCCTTTACTTTCACGGGAGGTTTGGACTCTATAAAAGAGCTTGCTAATTTTCTAAATGAAATCTAAACCACCCTCTTTCTTTTCAACTCTGGGACAGTTCACTGTCCAGCTTTGTTACATGTCCTAGATATACATTACTTTTGAACAAGTCCATTAAAATAAATATTAAAGTCTGGGCAAATTTGGTCTTTCTTCTGTGGAATAACAGATCATACATACTCTTTTGGGTGATGACAAACAGATCTCTTCCAGGAGGACTGATGTCTTGGAGCTTGATGCAATCAACACAATGTTATCCACTAACAGTAACATCTGGAGGACCTCGCTGTCCCCAAAAAAGTCCTCCTTAACCAGGATTTTTCTCTAGTTTTCTCCTTCAAATTAGCAAATAACCTCTGTAGTAAATGCAAATAATAATCACAATAAACAATAAGCACAATGAAACCTTATATTCTCTACATCTTTAGGTTAGTTATAAGACTGTGAAGATAATCTATTGTTGAGTGTTCTTTGTTTAAAAAAAACAATTTGTTTCCTTATACCCTAATTAAGGAAGCCACTTATTCATGTATATACAACCTTCATATTTTGTAAAGATGAGAAAGAAGGCATATGAATTGTTAGCTATTCATATTCTTGGTTACTTTTTTGCCATTATAAATTCTAAGATTTTTTTCCACATTTTTGGCATCTTCTCTTTCAAATATCTTGTATATAAGTCCCTTAATATCCACATAATTTTATTCTTCCAGTTAAAATCTTCTTTACATATGCTTGGTCCACTCCAATTGCTTTTTCCATCTTTGTTCTCTTTAGTACCATTTTAGTACCTCCTATACAAGTACTTTAAAGACTGTGATACTTTGATCCAAAAGAGGAAACTTCACTGTCCTTGATGGAGAAAAGAATACACTGAAGTGGTTTTTGCAAATCTTTTCCATTTTTCTCCTATTTATAATCCTTATTCCATTTTCATTGTTGAATGCCATTATGCTTTGCTTAGTTGAATATCTTATTAAGTTTTCTTTAAATCTGTTTTAGCCTCCATAGCTTCTCTCTATTTTACAAGATATTCAACGTAATTATCCTCCTTTAGATTTCAGTTTATATTCTAACCCAGGGTTGTCATTGGCAACCATGCCTTTCTGTTTGGCAAGTAAAATGTTTGCTAAGGCCTTTTGGGGTATTTTTTTGGTACCTTAGTTGTAGGAATTAATTTATATTGTTTAATTTCTAGATTAAATTATTATAGCTAATGCTGGTGTCATTTATATTGCCTTTTCCATTTTTTATTTTTAATAATCTTTAAAAATAATTCAGGGTAAATAAATTTTAATTTATCTTTTCATATGATTATTATTTCTTCTTGTTTATTACAAATTATGATCTTAACTGACAAACAAATGCACTGATTATAGAAACAATTGTCTCAGCTAACTACCACATCTTTATATGTCTGTTAAACTATTGGCAGTTTCATTCTTTGTGATATTATTGGTTGTTCAGCATATCCAGTCTCTATAATTCTTGACTTTTTTACAAAGTACAAATCTTTGGAATTTCTCACTTCTTCCTCCTGAAACATCTTTTCCTACATATTTCTCTCTTTTCCTCACCTTTTCCTACCATTGCATTGAAGTCATCAAAGTGGCAACATATATTATGTGATTTGAAGGGTCTCATTGATTTCTCACAGAATTTATCAATTGGTCCTCAATAACCAATGTTTGAGGTCAGGAACAGTTACTTTCATGGTAATCTTTTTTTTAACATTTTTTAATATTCATTTTTAACATGTTTACATGCTTCATGCCCCTACTTTCCCCTTCACCCCCCACTTTTCCCCCACCCATGGTGGACGCATATTTCCACTGGTTGTAACATGTGTCATCAATCAAGATCTATTTCCAAATTGTTGATAGTTGGATTGGTGTGGTAGTTTCGAGTCCACATCCCCAATAATGTCCACCACAACCCATGTGTTCCAGCAATTGTTTATCTTCTATGTTTCCTCTCCTGCAGTCCTTCCTCTGAATGTCGGTAGCGTTCTTTACCATAAATCCCTCAGAGCTGTCTTGTGTCATTGCATTGTTGCTGGTACAGAAGTCCATTATATTCGATTTTACCACAGTATATCAGTCTCTGTGTACAGTGTTCTTCTGACTCTGCTCCTTTCGCTCTGCATCAGTTCTTGGAGGTCTTTCCAGTTCACCTGGAACTTGTCCAGTTTATTATTTCTTTTAGCACAATAGTATTCCATCAACAGCATATACCACAATTTGTTCAGCCATTCCCCAATTGAAGGACATACCCTCCTTTTCCAGTTTTTTGCCACCACAAAAAGCACAGCTATAAATATTTTCGTTCAAGACTATTTATCTATCATCTCTTTGGGGTACAACACCAACAATGGTATGACTGGATCAAAGGGTAGGCAATCTTTTATAGCCCCTTGAGCATGATTCCAAATTGCCAGCCAGAATGGCTGGATCAGTTCACAGCTCCACCAGCAATACATTAATGTCCCAATTTTGCCACATCCCCTCCAACATTCATCACTCTCCCCTTCTTTCATTTTAGCCAATCTGCTAGGTGTGAGGTGATACCTCAGAGTTGTTTTGATTTGCATTTCTCTAATTATTAGAGATTTGGAACACTTTCTCATGTGCTTATTGATACTTTTGATTTCTTTACCTGAAAATTGCCTATTCATGTCTCTTGCCCATTTTTCAATTGGGGAATGGCTTGATTTTTTATACATTTGCTTTAACTCCTTGTATATTTGAGTAATTAGACCCCTGTCAGAGTTTTTTGTTATAAAGATTTTTTCCCAATTTGTTGTTTCCCTTCTGATTTTGACTACATTGTTTTTGTTTGTACAAAGGCTTTTTAGTTAAATATATTCAAAACCATTTAATTTACATTTTGTAATTTTTCTCTAACTCTTGCTTGGTTTTAAAGTCTTTCCTTTCCCACAGATCTGACAAGTATACTATTCTGTGTTCACTTAACTTATTTATAGTTTCCCTCTTTATATTCAAATCATTCACCCATTCTGAATTTATCTTGGCATAGGGTGTGAGATGTTGATCTAAACCTAATCTCTTCCATATTGTTTTCCAAATTTCCCAGCAGTTTTTGTCAAATAGTGCATTCATGTCCCAAAAGTTGGGCTCTTTGGGTTTATCATACACTGTCTTGCTGACATCATTAACCCCGAGTCTATTCCACTGATCCTCTCTTCTATCTCTTAGCCAGTACCATATTGATTTAATGACTGCTGCTTTATAGTATAGTTTGATATCTGGTACTGCTAGGCCCCCTTCCTTCACATTTTTTTTCATTATTTCCCTTGATATTCTTGATCTTTTGTTATTCCAAAATAAATTTGTTACAGTTTTTCCTAATTCAGCAAAGAAGTTTTTTAGTAATTTTATAGGTATGGCACTAAATAGGTATATTAATTTCGGTAGGATGTTCATTTTTATTATGTTAGCTCGTCCTACCCATGAACAGTTAATGGCTTTCCAATTGTTGAGCTCCAGTTTTATTTGTTTGGAAAGTGTTTTGTAGTTGTTTTCATATAATTGCTGTGTTTGTTTTGTTAGATTGATTCCCAAGTATTTTATATTGTCTACGGTAATTTTAAATGGTGTTTCTCTTTCTACCTCTTGCTACTCTAATTTGTTGGAAATATATAGAAATGCTGATGATTTATGTGCATTTATTTTGTATCCTGCCACTTTGCTAAAGTTGTTGATTATTTCTACCAGCTTCTTAGTTGATTGTCTAGGATTTTTTAAGTAGACCATCATATCATCTGCAAAGAGTGATAGCTTAGTCTCCTCATTGCCTATTTTGATACCTTCAATTTCTTTTTCTTCTCTAATTGCTATTGCTAGTGTTTCTAGTACTATGTTGAATAATAGAGGTGATAATGGG